>NC_059112.1:67288300-67518300 GCF_020740685.1 Jaculus jaculus
TATCGAAAGTCAGGTGGCTATAGCTACTTGGGCTTACATCTGGGTCCTCTATTCTGTTCCACTGATCTACATGTCTGTTTTTGTGCCAGTACCATGCTTTTTTTGTTACTATGGCTCTGTAGTATAGGTTAAAATCAGGTATGGTGATACCACCAGCCTCATTTTTGTTGCTCAGTATTATTTTAGATATTCAAGGTTTTTTGTGATTCCAAATGAATTTTTGGATTGTTTCTTCTATTTCCATGAAGAAAGCCTTTGGAATTTTGATAGGGATTGCATTAAATGTGTACATTGCTTTTGGTAAGATTGCCATTTTCATATTGATTCTTCCAATCCAGGAACAAGGGATGTTTCTCCACTTTCTAGTGTCTTCTGCAATTTCTCGCTTGAGTGTTTTAAAGTTCTCATTGTAGAGATTCTTTACTTCCTTGGTTAGGTTTATTCCAAGGTACTTTATTTTTTTTGATGCAATTGTGTACGGGAGTGATTCTCTGATTTCATCCTCTGTGTGTTTGTTGTTAGCATATATGAAGACTACTGATTTCTGTGTATTTATTTTGTATCCTGCTACATTGCTGTAGGTTTTGATCAGCTCTGACAGCTTGCTAGTAGAGTCTTTAGGGTCCTTTATGTATAGAATCATGTCATCTGCAAATAATGATAACTTGATTTCTTCCTTTCCAATTTGTATCCCTTTTATGTGTGTCTCTTGCCTTATTGCTATGGCTAAGACTTCCAAAACTATATTAAATAGAAGTGGAGACAGTGGACACCCTTGTCTTGTTCCTGATTTTAGTGGAAAAGCTTCCAGTTTTTCCCCATTTAGTAATATGTTGGCTGTAGGCTTGTCATAAATAGCCTTTATTATATTGAGATATGTTCCTTCTATTCCCAGTCTCTGTAGGACTTTTATCATGAAGGGATGTTGGATTTTGTCAAATGCTTTCTCTGCATCTAATGAGATGATCATGTGATTTTTGTCCTTCAACCCATTTATGTAATGTATTACATTTATAGATTTGCGTATGTTGAACCATCCCTGCATCTCTGGGATAAAGCCTACTTGGTCAGGGTGAATGATTTTTTTGATATACTCTTGTATTCTGTTTGCCAATATTTTGTTGAGAATTTTTGCATCTATGTTCATGAGGGAGATTGGTCTGTAATTTTCTTTTTTTGTTCTATCTTTGCCTGGTTTTGGTATCAGGGTGATGCTGGCCTCATAGAAGGAGTTTGGTAGAATTCCTTCTTTTTCTATTTCCTGGAAGAGCTTAAGAAGCAATGGTGTTAGCTCTTTCTTAAAAGTTTGGTAAAATGCAGCAGTGAATCCATCCGGGCCTGGGCTTTTTTTAGTTGGGAGATTATTGATAACCGTTCGGATCTCCATGTTTGTTATAGGTCTATTTAAGTGATTAATCTCATTTTGGTTTAATTTAGGTAGGTCATATAGATCAAGGAAATCATCCATTTCTTTCAGATTTTCATACTTTGTGGAGTATATGCTTTTATAGTATGTCCCTATGATTTTTTGAATTTCTCTGGAATCTGTTGTGATGTTACCTTGTTTATCTCTGATTTTATTAATTTGTGTCTCTTCTCTCTTTCTTTTGGTCAGATTTGCTAAGGGTTTATCAATCTTGTTTATCCTTTCAAAGAACCAACTCTTTGTTTCATTAATTCTTTGGATTGTTCTTTTTGTTTCTATTTCATTAATTTCTGCCCTAATCTTTATTATTTCTTCCCGTCTACTGATTTTTGGTTTGCCTTGTTTTTCTTTTTCCAAGGCTTTAAGGCGAAGCATTAGGTCGTTTACTTGTGACCTTTCTAATTTCTTAATATAGGCACTTAAGGCTATAAATTTAACTCTTAGAACTGCCTTCATTGTGTCCCAGAGATTTTGGTATGTTGTATCCTCATTATCATTTGACTCCTTAAATTTTTTGATTTACTTTTTGATTTCTTCATTGACCCATTCATCATTTAGTATTGTATTGTTTAGTTTCCATGATTTTGTGTATGCTCTATAGCCTTTCTTGCTACTGATTTGTAGTTTAATTCCATTGTGGTCAGATAGAATGCAAGGAATTATTTCAATTTTCCTGAATTTGTTAAGATTTGCTTTGTGTCCTAATATATGGTCTATTTTAGAGAATGTTCCATGTGCTGCTGAAAAGAATGTATATTCTCAGCCTTTAGATGAAATGTCCTGTATATATCTGTTAGGTCCATTCCTTCTATGACCTCATTTAGTCCAGATGCCTCTCTGTTTATTTTTTCCCAGGATGACCTGTCAGTTGATGAGAGTGGGGTGTTAAAGTCACCCACCACCACTGTGTTTGGTGTTATCTGTGACCTTAGTTCTAATAGTGTTTGTTTGATGAATTTGGGAGCCCCCACGTTAGGTGCATATATGTTTAGGATTGTAATGTCCTCCTGTTGGAGTGTGCCCTTAATCAATATAAAGTGACCTTCTTTTTCTTTCTTAACTAACGTTGGACTAAAGTCTACCCTGTCCAATATTAGGATAGCAACCCCTGCTTGTTTTCTAGGCCCATTTGCTTGAAACACCGTCTTCCAACCTTTCACCCTAAGGTAATGTCTATCCTTTGTAGAAAGGTGAGTTTCTTGGAGACAACAAATTGTAGGATCCTGCTTTTTAACCCAGTCTGCGAATCTATGTCTTTTCGTTGGGGCATTGAGGCCATTGATATTAAGAGAGATTATTGAAAGGTGTGTATTTATGTTTGCCATTTTTTATTTTTTTTATTTTTTATTTTTTGTGGTTCTGGTCTACCTGTGCTCTCTTCTGTTAACTAGTCTTTGAGTATTGCTTGTTTTTTCTAGGTTCCTTATATGTGTGCTTTTCCTTTTCTTCAGCATGGAGGATTCTATCAAGTATTTTCTGTAGAGCTGGTTTTGTCTTCAAATACTCCTTTAGCCTGCTTTTGTCATGGAATGTCCTTATTCCTCTGTCTATTTGAATGGATAACTTTGCAGGGTAAAGTAACCTTGGTTGACAGTTGTTATCTTTCAGAACTTGGAATATATCACCCCAAGCCCTTCTGGCTTTAAAAGTTTGTGTTGAATAATCTGCTGTAATCCTGATGGGCTTACTTTTGTAGGCAACTTGATTTTTCTCTCTAACTGCTTTTAATATTTTTTCTTTGGTGTGTGTGCTTGGAAGTTTGATTATAATATGGCGAGGAGAGGTTCTTTCCAGGTTTTGTCTGGCTGGGGTTCTAAAGGCTTCCTGTATCTGTATTGGCACCTCTTTCCCAATTTGGGGGAAATTTTCTTCTGTGATTTTGTTGAAGACACCTACTATGCCTTTTGAGTGAAAATCTTCTCCTTCTACTATGCCCTGAATTCTCACATTTGATCTTTTCATAGTGTCCCGAATATCTTGAAATTCCCACTCATACTTTTCTATAAATTTGTCTTTCTCTTTGTTGGCCTATATTAGATCTACCACCTAGTCTTCTAGCTTAGATATTCTGTCCTCTTTCATCTATTCTACTGGTGAGATTTTCTACAGAGTTTTTTATTTCATTAACTGTGTTCTTCATTGCTAGTAATTCTGACTGGTTTTTCTTTATTATTTCTATTTCCTTATTTATGTCTTGTATTGCCTTCTTTATTTCATGAAATTGGTGTCCTGCATCTTCTTTGATTCCTTTGATTTCCTCTTTAAGTTCCTCTTTGACTCCTTTGATTTGTTCTCTGACTTCTTTGAACATATTCACAATCATTGTTTTGAAATCTTTTTCAGGCACTTCCTCTAACTCGTTCTCAGTGGAGATCATTTCTGATGCATTAATACTTTTAGGTGAATTTATATCATCCTGCTTTTTAGTGTTTGTTGTGTTATAATGTATATATTTTTGCATCTTGGAGTAAGTTAATGCTTGGATTTTCTAGCTAGCTGGGTATTCTAGCTGTATCAATTGATTTGATGTTATATATTTTAAGGGTAGGAGCTTAAGGTGTTAGATGTGGCTTTTAAGACTCTGAGAGTATCTACAAAGGTGCTCCTAGGGGTTGAGTTTCCCTGCTATGGGAGTATTCAAGTAGGCTGAGTGGAATAAAACACCGGTAGATTCTAAAAGTTAACTAAACATTGTACCCATTCAGTCAAAAACAGCCCCAAGTATGTATGCCAGAGTAGTTATTATAACAACCAGATCCTCTATCAACACAGAGGTTAAGATTCTGGTCTGTTGAGGGGTCTCAGTCAGCTTGTGACCAAGTGAGACCCTTCCCTGGTGCAAACCCAGTTACCTTGGATGAGTTTGGTCTCAGTCAAGTTGCTGCCTGGGTCGTCGGGCTGCTGTTCTGATTTCTGGAGCTGGGCACTGGCTTTTCGTGTGGGGCAAACCAAGCCTGGCAACTGTGACCCTGCAGATCAGCACCCCCGCTGCTGGAACTGCTGCTGCTTCTGGGTCTGCTGTTTTTGCCGCTCCTGGGTCTGCTGCTGCTGGGGCCGCTGGTACCGGTTCCGGAGGCCCTGATATTGCTGCCGAACTCTGCTCCTGCTTGGGTCCCGCTGTCGGGTCAAGTTGGCGTGGCCGGTCCCGGGACGCTGCTCTGTTCGCTGGAGCTGGGCTCAGGCAGTGGGGGAGGGGAGGGTGCCGCGGCTGCTCCGGTTCTCTCGCTGCTCCACGTGTTCTTCTACCTCGTGGTCTGCTCCTCCGCTGCTCACTGCTGCTCTCCCTTCACATTTCCTGAGTTGCGGAGAGCGCGGAGTGAGGGGAAAATCCCGCACCTGGCTTTTCCTGCGGCTAGAGCTGAGTCTGGTGGCTTTCTGGTGCGCCCCGCTGCCGCCGCGGTTGGCAGAGCTGCCGGGGCTGCTTTTGCCGGCCTGTGCGTGCTCTGGATGCTCTGGATCTCTCCTACTTCTCCGCTGCCGCTTCAGTTTCCTATACAGCTCACTTTTTAGTAAAAGTGTGTATTTTGCTGAGGTTTTATGGTCTTTTATCCCCCCCAGGCTGCTTTCGTGTGGTACCTATGCCGCCATCTTAACCGGAAGTCCCATGCACACATTTTTATACTGTGTTCCTAGCCTATAGTATCTGTCCCAAAACTCCTGTAGGAAGGCACTTGCTGCTTATAGAGAAGCAACAACCCTACTTAAAAGAGCCAATAGCTTTTTAAAAATATACGCCCCCCCCCCAGTCTTTGCCATGAAAATATTTGCGGCTCACTGGGGAATTCACAGGTCCCCAAAAGTAAAAGTGATAAATGTCCTTGAGCCTATATCAGAGATGCTGGCTCTTCCTTGTCTCCTCCCCACAAAGTTCTTGCTACTTCCACTTTCTTAAAAATTCAAATGTTTTTTGTGGAAGATAGGGTGGAAAGAATGTCAGAGCCACATGTGGGGTCATGATATGCAGAGACATTTATCCTACCCATAAATGTGGGCTTGCACGACCCATATACTTCAACAAGGAGGGGTCAGGGGGAGGGGGCAGGTCATGGATGAGCCTAACAATGGTATCAAATTGACTGTATTCGCTGAGTGAAAAACTAATTAATAATAAGAAAACTCAGATGTAAGGAGGAATCTAGTTTTCCCTTCTCAAGAGATGAAAACCTGGTGGCACCTGGACATCGGGAGTCAGGGCTGGACCAACCAATTCTGTCCCCATCCTGTAACCTCCCATGAAAAATCCCAATCTGTATCTCCAGGTAGGTCTTTTCATTTCTGGGAGCCCTCCTCCTGCCTTTTCTCTTCATCAGGAGTTCTACATTCTTTTCATTTCTTAAGCACTATAACATCTCTTTCTATAAGTTATATAATAAAATCTTCCTAAACTTTATCCTCTGGTCTGTGGGTTTCATTCATGGAAATCCATAAAATAAGTATCCAGAAACCACTAATTCAGTGGAGGCTTTGTGTGTCCCTGAGTGCCTGGCAGCCTAGCTCTTGAGTTACTGCCTACCCAAGAGTAGAGGAAAGCTCCATCACTCCCAAAGATACCTCAAACCAGAAAAAAACTATGAACCAGAGGAAGCAAAGAGAAAGGTGGAAGGAAGAAGAAAACTCTAAGCTGGCTAGTAGAAGGCAAAGATTTTCAAGCCCTTTGGGAGAAGGAAGGAAAGGTGGAAGATCCCACATTGTATTGCTTGGGGTGGGGGCTGGTTGGCTGCTTCAGCCAGGTTGGAAGCAGTCAATCTATGGAACTATCCAATCGGCTGACAATCTATTGAACTCTTTTGGGGAAGAGTTAATAGTAGGTGGCTGGGAGGAAGTTTTCCTCTCAGCTCCGGTGCAGAAAGGCTTAGTCAATTACCATGACAATAGATAGACATTCTGACATCCCAAACCTAGTCTGAGTGTACACCTGAGGAAGGGAAAGGTAATTCTCTTTGGGAAATTCAAATTATCACAACAGGAGGTAGTTCCAGAACCTTTGGCCTAGTTAGAGTATGGTGGCCATTAGGGGACATTAGGACAGGGAGAGAGTTCTGGGACACTTAGAAATACTGGGTCAAGTACTTGGTAACAAGTGTGCCTAGATTTCACATCTTCATGAGGCCTCCTCACCTCAAGAGCATGACCCTTAGGATATTGTGAGTTGCATTGGACTAACCAGAGGTGGCTTCTGTGGAAGATGAAAACATCAACTTTCCTATATTCAGATTATCTTCCAACCCCAATATTGATTGTTAGCAAAAGTACCCCATGGAGAAGGTCTCTCTATACTGTTTTTGCTGTGGAGTTATTACTAAACGCAAACAGATCCATAGAACTTTAGGTGATTTTCTGCTTCACTTAGCTGTGTGTGCAAAACAATACTTTTTTGCTTATTTCTTTAATATTTATTTTATTTTATTTTACTTATCTATGAGAGAGAGAGAGGCGGGGGCATGCCAGGGCCTCCAGCCACTGCAAATGAACTCTAATGCATGCCCCACCTTGTACATCTGGCTTGCATGAGTACTGGGGAATTAAACCTGGGTCCTTAGGTTTTTCAGGAAAGTGCCTTAACTGCTAAGTCATCTCTCCAGCCCATTTTCTTTTTTTGAGGTGGGGTCTCACTATAGCCCAGGCTGACCTGGAATTTACTATGTAGTCTCAGGCTGGCCTCAAATTCACAGTGATCCTCCTACTTCTGCCTTCTCAGGGCTGGGATTAAAGGTGTGCACCACCACACCCAGCCAATGCTTTTACATATTTTTTTAAAGTATTTTTATTTATTTGTTCAGAAGCAGAGAAAAATAGAAGAAAGGAAGACGGAGAATGGCCATGCCAGGGCCTCTAACCATAGCAAACGAACTCCAGAAATGTGCAACCTCGTGCATCTGGCTTTACGTGGATACTGGGGAATCAAACTTGGATCATCAGGCTTTGCAGGCAAGTGCCTTAACCTCTGAGCAATCTCTTCAGACCCAATTCCTTTCTAAAAATAATTTTATTTATTTACAATGGGGAGGGGTAGAGGTTGTGGACATGCCAAGACATCTTGCCACTGCACACAAACTCCAGATGCATGTGCCACTTTGTGCTTCTGGGTTTGTGTGGGTACTGGGGAAACAAACCTGGATTGGCAGGCTTTGCAAACAAGCACTTGTAACCATTCAGATATCTCCCCAGGCCCTGAAACAATTCATATATATATATATATATATATATATATATATATATATATATATATATATTTTAACAATTCATATTTGAAGTGAAATGTAATTTAAGTGATATGGATTTTAAAAACTGCTTCTCTTACAGAGGTGAGATAGACCCATTTTGAAGTATAGTTGCTAAAAGAAGCTTTTATTTTTCAAATGAAATTAAATGGAAATATTAAGCCCCTTCTGTGTCAGACTGTATAATTTTCCAAAGTTAGCCCTCACTTTTGGCATGTCATTGTAGTTAAGAATACATGTCTTTATAGCTTAATTAAACACTTGTGTTGAGTTTGGCATTGTATTTGGTTTTCCATCAGTCACTTAAGGTAGGGCATTCTCTGTGCCAATAATTAATTAACATTATTCTTGGCCATCTATGAACCAAAATGTCAAATAAATTATAAATTAGAACTGCTTCAATTTTCTAATCAAAGACTATTTAAGTAGAACTTGAATAAAAGTCTCTTCTTCTTCTCCTCCTTCCCCTCCTTCTCCTCCTCCTCCTTCTTTGATTAATACGATGGTTTCAGTTAGAAATTGAGGCCCAGAGAGAAACAGGAGATGCCACCCCACACACTACCTCACCTTGGCACAAGAATGGACCTCTTGGCAGGAATTAAATTCCTGTCTGATCAAGACTGATCTATAGGGCCCCCTGAGGTCCACAGTGTAGCACATTGCCTAGATAGATGGCCCTGGTGAGAGGGCCTTGGGATCTGCCCTCCAAATCTACAAACTAATCAGGTATTTCTCTTACAAATCTGAGTCTGATGAAAAAATACATTTTTATATACTACAAAGGCTGTGGCCTTCTTTCTGTTGCTTTCTCTGGATTCTTTCTCATCTCTGCTTAGATACACAGGAGTATATTAGTGGCTACTTCACTCACCCAGGGGGAGAGAACAGAATACTGCTTCTTGGTCTGGATGGTTTTTCTGCTTGCCTCTGCTTTATAGTTTAGGGTAACTTCTCAGTTTAATTACATGTGTGATTTTCCTCTGCTCACTGAATCTAACACATGAATATTTTCCCTACACTCTAGATCTACCCTACGAATGCTTTCTGTAATTCTAGACCTGTTACCTGCGTAAGTACTCTAAACTTGGGGTAACCATGGGTACAACACTCTTTACTACTCATTACTCATGTGAATATTTTCTCTCTGATATTCTTCTTTAAGCCACTACAATTTTCTCTTTTAACTTTCTTCCATGGGGACAGTCAGAGTGGATGCTATGAGTGTTCCTTCTAAATCTCCCTACATAAGCACCTAAATTTTCTCTTCCACATGTTTATTCCAAAAATCACCAATTTCTCTTAAATGAATCTCATGGACTGTGCTGTTTTCCACATGAGTGTGTTTCCTGCTCCCCATGTGCTTATGATTCTGCTCTAGTCTTCTTCCTAGATCCTAATATCCCTACAAATTTTGATTTCTCCCTAAATAAACTTAATAATTCATTATACTTCTTGAGTTCATTTTTTAAATCAATTTTTTGTTAAAAATATAATAGGACCCAAAGGTTCATAAACTTGGGGGACCCTTCCTGAACCCTCAAATCCTGATTCATTTCCCAATATGGCTGGAAAGTGGTAGAGCTTATCAAAACAAATATTATCAAAACAAATACCAGTAGAATCAGAGGCTGGAAGAATGAAGAAAGATTTACACATGTGTTTAGGCTCCTTTTATGGATTAAACATCCAATTACAATGAGTCTCATCATCACATTCAGGTATGTAGTAAGGGAGAGAGAGAGATGTGATTGGTTGTTGGACTCAAGAGGCTGACTAAGAAGGGTCCAGGCCACAGGCATGAAAATTTGAAGAAGCAAGAAGCACTGCTGAGCTTCAGCCAGGATCCAGGTGACACCACAGAGGAATTAGGAAGACAGCATGAGTGCTGCTCTCACAGTGAGCCTGACAACCTGCACCAGGGAGATGGTAATAGACACTGAGAACACTCAAAATGTATCAAAGCAGAAATCCAGAAGTTGCTGAGAGCTTAACACTAAAGTAGACTTATGACCTGTCCACCAAGGCTCAGGGAACATTGTGGAAGAAGGAGTGGAGAGATTGTAAGAGCCACAGGGCAGGAAGGAGTATCCAGAGGCATTGCCCACCCCCACAATGACTGACTGCTGCTGTCCCAACTTACAACCCACAAGCCCGTGGTGAATATCAGTAATAGTACTACCACTGAGGAGGACCCTCAGTGTAATGGAGGAAGGGAGGAGGGGAATGGGACCAACACATGATTTGTCCATACAACAATGTTTCTAATAAAAGTAAATAAATAAATTTTGAAAAATACATCATAAACAGGTGTACAAATTGCCAATAAAATAAAAAAAAGAAAAAAAATTAAGCCATCTTGCATGAGACAGTATTGGAGATGGGTTTGAGTACTTACAGGTCAGGCAAGATGGCATCTCCTTAGGCCTCTGTCCTGACTGCCTATGAAAAGCTATCTTGCTCCAATTCTCCATCATTATGTTCATTACAAAGATAAATACAGGATTTTATTTTGTTCTGGTACTAGCACTTAGAATTTTAAATTCCTCAAAGAATATTTCAAAGAAAAAGTCCATTAACAATTGCTAATATTTGTATGCTACAAGCTTCCTAGACTGTTTGATTTGAGAAATTCTCTATACATTTAGCACATATCAGTCAAATTTGCATCACATGTTATCAAGGCAAACCAAAGCCAACTCCTCATGCCACAGAGAAAGTCACTGCCTACATACTGTGACCTAGATAATAGGACAATGGTTTAGAAACCCCACAGTCTGTTTTTCTGCTTCTTGCCATTCTTTCCACTGGGTGCCTGACAGGACATGCATATGATAGAATAAAATTCAGTGCTGATAAGAAAATCACCCTGAATGATAAGTAGATAACACAGTCTCCTAGGTGACTTAAAACACGAAAACATGCAAATGGTAGTTGGTTGAGTTCCTTGGAATGTAATGGTGCCATGGGTGGGTCTCTCCCTTACTACACACTCAGGGAGCTAATCAAGCAAAGCTGGATTTATAGGGGTTCAGAAGAAGCAGTGAGTTATGAGAAAAACAAGAGCTTCCAGGCTGAAGGGTGGTCTAAGAGAATGAATTATAAGAAATACTAAGTAGAATTTGACTAGAATGGTGGTGTTGGCTTTCTGAGGGTAAATAAAAGATAAAAGAAATCCAAACCCCACCATGGCCACTTGCTCTTATTGGTGTTTTAGAAGTTTCTGCATATGGGGCTGAAAAGGGCTCAAGATGAACTGGATGCTGTGAAAATTATTTTATATTATTATTACTGTTAAAATGAAGGGTAATGAAAAGTGTTTCCTTTATATATGATGGAATTAGGATAAGAAAAGCTATTATAAGGAAGAATCATTGTAAAGACTATTGTAAAATTAAACCCTGTCTTTTAATTCTTAAAGAAATAAGTATGGCACAGTGCAAAGAGTTCTGGTTTAAGCACCAGAAGGAATGGATTCTAGTCCCAGCTTAGTTTTTCAAAATGCCTCTGTCTCTTCTGTGCAAAATAACGGGTGTGGGATGGACTACATAATAACTGGAGGGAACGTCTTCCTTTAGCTGTGCTTATCCACTGTAGAGAGCTTGGCTTTCACTGAAGTACTTTCGTGACAACCTCTCTTCTTTTTCAAAAGAAGCTTGAGTCCTCCTACCACCATGCAGGTACCATACATTGCTTCATTAGCAAATAATTTAAGTCTTTAAAATTCCAAATGTAAAAAGGACAATAGCTTGATATGTCTACTGTTTGAACTAAATAAAACTATGAATGTTACAAAGTTGCTAAATGATATGACTCATATTTTAAATTGAAAAAATGGATGTGAGTCAGGGCAAGCTAGGATATACTGCAGTAACAACAGTGTCTATGCATAGGGCTTAATAACAAAGGCTACATGTTGGCTGGAGGCTTTATTGTATTTAGCATTATCATGATTCTGATTTTATGGGGCAGGCTGATGGAACAGATTTTTCTGGGGCATAGCTCATTGCTATGACCCAGGGACAAAAAATTAGCAAATCATGATTATGTTCTTAAAGTTCTTGGCTAGTACTGACATACTTGCTTCTGCTTACCTGCTATTAAAGCATGGCATATTGTTATTGGAGTTGAGCCTTGTCTCTGAAAGCTCGGGCAAGCTAGGTTCAGCCACCTGTCCCACACATAACAATTAAAGAGACAAATAATAGTGAAAAGAAGAGAAAAGATAATTTATTCCATGTGAGCACACTGGTAATAGGAACAAATGAAGAGGCCCAGTGATCCCCCAAGTCCATTTTTTGGTATTGACTTGAGAGGTATGTTTAAATAGAGGGCAAGAGATAGTTATGGAGAGATGGAGAGGAGATACGGGGCTGGAGAGATGGTTCAGTGGTTAAAGGTGCTTGCTTATAAAGCATGGTGGCCAAGATTTAAATCCCCAGCACCTGCATAAAGTGGCACATGAACCTGGAATTCGTTTGCAGTGGCAGGAGGCCCTGATGTCTCATGTCCTCACTCTTTCGGTCCTGAAAATAGAAAAGCCCACCTCAGGACCTAGATTGGGTATATTTCATTGGAGTTTACTGGATGGGGACTGAACTGGTTAGTCCAGTCCTGACACCAGATGTCTAGGTGCTGCCAGGTATTCAGGAAAGGGAGTAATCCCTTTACATTCTTTATATATGACCAGGCCCCATGCATATGTTTAGGCATCTATTCACATCCTCTGGTGAGGTCTTTAAAGAGAAAGAGAGAAGAAAAGACAAAATGGATTCTTCCTTACAAGCTCAAGGACACTCCATACTTTTACTTTTGCATTCCCTGTAGCCCTTAAACAATTTCACTTTTTCTAGCAGATGAGGTCTTCATCTTACTAAGTACTTCTTTCCAGAATTTTCTGAAACCCTGAGAAGTGAAATGGAACATCTGGGTGCTTCTTGTGCTCCTTCAGCTGAGTTTGCACAAAGAGCACATGTGCAGACTATGTTGCTGTTTCCATTAGGTTCTCCTCTCAGTCTTTTGGTGTCTGCCACTCGCCTCTCAAGTGCATCTCTGGTGTCCAACATGCTGCAATAGCTGTCATAAGTCTTGTCTTGTGATATCCTTTAGGGCAGATAGAAAGGATGTCATGATTACAATGGAAAGATAAAAGTGTAATTGCAGGCATGTGGACAATTTTCTTAATTTTTCTCACATGCTAAGCTGTTTCTGAACACAACAGACATTAGAGAATTCAGAAGACTGGTTTACGTTTCTATTGGATTTGATATTTTTTGTGCTATGTGTTAGAAGGCCACAGAAATTGTTACTTTTATTGTATGTTTTTCTGCAAATAAGACATAGATCTCAGCTGGTGTTTCTCAGACTTGAATGTGCACCAGAGTCATTTAAAAAGCACAGGCTGTTTCTGGAGTTTAGGTCAGAGCCTGTATCTAACAGGACTAACATACCAGGCTCAGCTATCCATCCTCAATATGCCAATTAAAAGAAATAATTAAAAACATAAAAAAGGAGATTTATTCAATGTGACCACATTATAAAGATTCAAAAAGGTGTGGAGATCCCCTCAAGTCCATCTTCAGGGTCCTGGCATGAGATTTAGGTTTAAGTAGAGAGCCAGAGATGTGCAAAGCTAAGAGTCCTGGCCAAAGTATCGTCATCTCCATCTCTGTCTGGGCTCTAGTCTCATCTGCAAGGCGGTCTGACAAGTTGTAAGCACTGTGGAATGCCTTTCTGGAGGGAGATAAGTTTCCTTTTACATGGGCCCCAAGATTTGGCCTTTTCTTTCTTACAGCATGAGTTTCCTAAGGAAATTTCAACTTCTAGGGGCTCATTGTTTTAGTAAGTAGAGTAGCCAAAGAAGGACAAAAGTGTCTCTTTAGAATATCTTTCTTCATACCATGCTGGTTACAAGACTGCCAGGCTCAACTCTGTGTATTAAGTCACTGGGTCTGGCATGGGTTGAGATCACGCATTTCTGGCAAGGCTCCCAGTAATCCTGATGGTGATGGTCGAGGTCTGTGAGCCAGCATTCAAGAAGCTCTGGTTTAAGGTGTTGCCAGTGAGGTGCCGGAAAGCCATCTTTTTCATCTCTGGGTGTTTGTATGGAAGGTGCCAAACAAAGGCAGCCAGGTTAATGTGGGCATATCACTGGTACATTTCAGGAACATGAAGATGATAAACAAGGGAGTTAGAACCCTGGGAATACAGGGTCTATGCAGGGCTATCTCCTTAGAGTTTCCCAGGCACTACACAAGCTATGTAACACTTGCCTCTCTCCATAAGGCCTGCTTCCTCTTTAGCTCACTCCACTCATTTTTAGTTTTTGTTTTAGAACAGAGGGTCCTGGTAGACATTCTTTTTTAAAATAACTTTTAAAAATATTTTACTTTTATTATTAATTAGAGACAAAGAGAGGGAGGGAGGGAGAGAGAGAGAGAGAGAGAGAGAGAGAGAGAGAGAGAGAGAGAGAGAGAATATGGGCATGCCAGTACCTCCAGCCACTGCAAATGAACTCCAGATGCATGTACCCCCTTGTGCATCTGGCTAACTTGGGACCTGGAGAATCGAACTGGGGTCCTTAGGCTTTGCAGGCATGTGCCTTAACTGCTAAGCCATCTTTCCAGCCCAAGAACATTCTTTTTAATCATTATGCAAATTTTGCCAAAGTTTTGAGGAAAAAAAAAACTTACCCAATCCCTTTTCTATTTCCAGCTGTGCTGTTTCTTACAAACAAAAATGTCCTGGCCAATGCTAACTGGGCCCATGTCTTCAGGAGTCATGGAGCTCCTTGCCAAAGCAGAGGCAACTATGGCCTTTACTCATCCTTTCCTTAGTGTCCTTGAAATCTTTGGGTGTTGTTATAGTGGGGCCCTTAGATTCATAAACCTGTTACATCTTAAAAGAAATTATGGGGGCCGGGCATGATGGCGCACGCTTTTAATTCCAGCACTCAGGAGGCAGAAGTAGGAGGATCGCTGTGAGTTCAAGGCCACCCTGAGACACCATAATGAATTCCATGTCAGCCTGGGCTAGAGTGAGACCCTACCTTGAAAAACAAAACAAAACAAAATTATAGGGGTTTGGAGAGATTGCTCAGCAGTTAAGGTACTTTCCTTTAAAGCCTAATGACCTATTCAGTCCCTTCTTACATACATAAAGCCAGATGCACAAAGTGGAGCATGCATCTAGAGTTCAATTGCAGTGGCTAGTGGCCCTGATGTGCCCATTCTTTTTCTCTCTCTCTCTTGCCTTGCAAATAAATAAGGAAAAGTATATATATATATATATATACATACATGTGTATATATATATATATATATGTATATATATATATATATATATATTTATTGACAACTTCTATACTTACAGACCACAAACCATGGTATTTCCCTCCCCTTCCCCATTTTCCCCTTTATAACTCTGCTCTCTGTCATATCCCCTCCCTATCTCCCTTAGTCTCTGTTTTAATTTGATGTCATCATCTTTTTCTCCTATTATGAGGGTCTTGTGTGGGTATTGCTAGCACTGTGAGGTCTTGAAATATGAGGCCAATTTTTGTCCGGACAGTTGTATGTAAGGAGTGGTACACTTCCTTTGGCTCTTAGATTCTTTCTCCCACCTCTTCCTCAATGGACCCTGAGCCTTGGAGGGTATGATAGAGACGTTTCAGTGGTGGACATTCCTCTGTCCCTTCTCAGCACTATGTTGCTTTTTGGGTCATCCAAGTGGTTATCACCATCTGAAAAGAGAAGCTTCTCTAACCAGAAGTGAGAGTAGCATTAATATATGAATATGAACATTAAGTGCAGTGCTTTCAAGGCAATTTGGTGTGAGTAATATATGCATGTATCCAGACAAGAGCATGCTTTATATGCCTAAGGCTCATGACCTCCTCTGCCATAGGCTTTTGATTAGGTTTTCAGTACCAGGCATATATTCCCTCCCATAGGGTGGACCTTCAGACCAATTAAAGAGCAATTGGTTTCCCCCAGAGCAGACATGACACTGTTGTACTCATTTGGTCATTTGACCTGTCTGGTCAAACTTGAGGATTCCAATGTCCACTGTTTTCATCACTGATGACTTCTGTCTCCCATACGGCTGCATACAGTGCAGCTTTTTCCAGCTTTCAGGTGGCTGGTCTACAGGGAGAAGGCTTTCTGTTCAGCACCAGCTTGATTTCTCAGTGGCTTTGCTGCTCAGGCATGTGAAGTTTTCAGCAGTAAGGTCTTACCATCTCTTTCTCAGGGGAAACCAAAGGCCTTGGCAATAGCCTATAGTGTTTTGGAGGCAACAGGGCCTCCCTATCCAACAACTCACTGGAAGGAATCCCATCCCTGGCACTGAAAATTTTCTAATAACAATCTATGGCTTCTTGGTGTGCCATTATTTAAGAAAGTAGATTTTCATATGTCTTATTCAGAATATTTTGAATTTTGACTGACCAACCCCCATACACCTTTCTTTCATACAATCTCTTCCCCTGACCTAGCTTAGGCCTTTCCCCTCCCTGTAATCTCTTCCTCTACTTACATATATACAATACCTTCCCCTTAAGACCTTCCCTGTCTTTCCTCCCTTTTAGGCCTTTTCTAGCTTATGGGCCTCTGCTACTGATTTTTGTTCCAGCTCACACACAAGTCTACATTTGTAGCTAGGACCCACATACAAGAGGGAACATGTGACATTGGCTTTCTGGGTTGGGTTACCTCACTTAGTATAATCCTTTCCAGATCTATCCATTTCCCTGCAAATTTCATTTTTCTTTACTGCTGAAGAGAACTCCATTGTGAAAATATACCACATCTTTATTATCCATTCATCTGTAGATGGACATCTAGGCTGGTTCCATTTCCTAGCTATTGTGAATAGAGCAGCAATAAACATGGTTGTGCAAGTATCTCTAAGGTAGTGAGAAGAGTCATTAGGCTATATGCCTAAGAGTGCTATAGCTGGATCATCTGGTAAATCTATTTTTAGCTGTCTCAAGAACCTCCACACTGATTTTCACAATGGCTGTACCAGATTACATTCTCATACCTGATTTGAAGCTATATTACAAAGCCATAGTAACAAAAACAGCATGGTATTGGCACGAAGACAGACATATAGATCAATGGAACAGAATAGAGGACCCAGATGTTAATTCAGACAGCTACAACCATCTGATTTTTGACAAAAATGCCAAAAATATTCATTGGAGAAAAGACAGCCTCTTAAGAAGTGGTGCTGGGAAAACTGTATGTCTATATGTAGAAAGATGAAAATAGATCCTTGTCTTTCTCTATGCACAAAAATCAAATCCAAGTGGTCATGGACCTTAATATAAGACCTGAAACTTTGAAATTGCTAGAGGAAAAGGTAGGGGAAACCCTTCAACATACTGGCATGGGCAATGACTTTCTGAATATAATCCTAAGTGCTTAGAAAATAAAACCACTAATCAACTACTGGGATCTCATGAAAGTACAAAGCTTTTGTGTGGCAAATGACACTGTGAATTGAGCAAAGAAACAACCTACAGAATGGGATAAAATTCTTGCTAGTTATACATCTGACAGAGGATTAATATCCAGAATATACAAATAACTCAATAAACAGATTGGGCTATGAAACTAAACAGAGAGTTCTCATTGGAAGAAACACAGATGGCATACAAACATCTAAAAGAGGGTTCTACATCCTTAGCCATCAGGGAAATGCAAATTAAAACTGCCTTGAGAGTCTACCTCTCTCCTGTCAGAATGGCTACCACCAAGAAAACAAGTGACAATAAATGTTGGTGAGAATGTGGTAAAAGGGGAGCCCTTCTACACTGTTGGTGGGAATGTAATCAGGAAAAGTATTTTTTTAAAAAGAATTTAAGAAGAAAATTGGCAAAGAAAATGGACTTATTTACACTGCAAACAAACTCCAGATGCATGTGCAATTAAATCCAGGTTGTTAGGCTTTACAGGCAACTGCCTTAAACTGCTGAGCCATCTACTCAGTCCCAGTTTGTCCCCTCTCTTACTTTATCTGTGTCTGAGAAGTCTTAATCACCATGTAAATATCATCAGGGGGATAAATATCCTACAGAAGTAAAATAAGGCATGTATGTATGATATGAAAATACCTTTAATTTAAAATGTCATCCAGCCATGGCACAGTAACCTGGTTTTATTTTCTTGTTTTTCCACATTTGTTAATGCAGATCATGCCAATGAAAAAATTTATTCAGTATACTTGCATCGTTAGTATTTTAAGACTATGCCTGTAAACTGAATCTAACAGGTATAATCTGTGTGGATATGGGTGTCAGTAAGGACCAACATTACAATCCTATGCTGGCAAAATTGTTCCATTAGGCCTGTGCCCAGCAGGAGCCCACACAGGTGCAAGTGTGGGCCTCTACCTACTGGATTGTTGGTATTGGCTATTGATTGTGAGACCACATCATTATAGCATTCCTGACTGTGTGGTGGCTAGCACACCTGTTGTGTGTGTGGAATGCAAATAATGAGGCTTGACCTTGAACATAATCATGGCTGTTCTTGGGGCAGGAACTTAACTGGACTGGTCCTTTTGGGTGAGCAGAAGACAAGTCCATTCAACTTCACTTTTTTTATTAATTAGTTTTGTATTCAGCAAATATAGTCAGTTTGGTACCATTATTAGGCTCATCCATGACTTATCCCCTCCCCTTGGCCTCTCCTTGTTGAGGTATATGGGTCATGCATTGTGGAGTTAGCCCACAGTTATGGGTAAGATAAATATCCCTGCCTATCATGACCCAACATGTGGCTCTGACATTCTCTTTGCCCCCTCTTCTGCAAAATTTCCCTGAGCCATGTTGGGTCATTTTTGGTCTGCTTCAGTGATGAGGTGTTTGGGGCCTCTGGGTCTCTGGCTCTCTGATTTGGTAGGAGTTGATTTTTCTCTTTGTGGAATCTCCTTCCCCCTTGTGCTGGTATCCGGTTCACCAGGAAAACACTTGCTTGTTTCGCCAATTTTTCTTACTTTCTTAGTTTTAGCCTGGGGCCCTATAGAGGTATGATGGGGTGGCTTTCTCCTTAGGATCTACAAATATCTGAAAAAGTGAAGCAGATTCTCCAACGGAGAGTAAGTTAGCACCAGGACAAATGAGATAACCCTTACTTTTTTTAATAGAGAATTTAATAGGTATAGGCCCTCTTGTAGCCCATGATTGATGGTAGCTTGATAATGGACTTATGTTTGGATATGGTTCTGACTTGTTTCCCAGCTCCAGGTATGGGTCCCATACCACTGAGGGCATCAGTTAGCCAAATCAAGAGCAGTTGGTTCCCCACTGTGGCTGTGTGCCACTATTGCACTTATGTGGGCATCAGAACAGGTTATTTGCTGCTAAGTAGCTTAGACCATGAGTTGCTTGGACAGATATTGGTCATTTTCCCCTAGTCATCCATGAAGCACCTTCTGGCACTAGACGTGCTGTCTGGGGACTGACTCTCTTCCAACTTCCAGCCATGCCATTCCATTCTACTTGTCAACCACATAAAGTGTTGTCAGAAGTAGGGTCTTACCACTAACCTTTGGTGAATCATCAAGTACTCTGACAGAAATCTGTCTTTCTTTTAGGAAACCTTGTAGGTCTCTCTGATCAAAAGCTCATTGTGGATGATAGCCACATGCTGGTACTGGGAGTTACAGGTCAGTGCCCACTAGGAAAAGGAGGAAAAAGGAGGAAAACTAATATACAGGAGGTAGAGAGGAGAGGGGAGGGGAGGGAGAGAGAAAGACAGAGGGAGAGGGAGGGCGGGAACCTGTAGAAGATTAAGGTTAGTCTTCATCATACTCTCTCCAGTGTCTTGTGGATCAGGTGTTCCCTTTAAGGGTCTGGTGAAGGTTCAGCCATTTGGTCTGCCTTTTAGGAAGTAGAATTTTATGGTACCATTGCTGTTTGGGTCTAGATTTGTGTTTCCCACCCCTCTGTTGCCCTCCTCTCCCTCCCCACCCATCTTAGTGTCTAGTCCACGAGATGCTTGCTGGGTATGTACAGTATCTTGGGTAGATTAAGGTTAGGTGCTGTAGATGAGTGAGACTATGTGGCACTTTTTTTCTGTGATTGGGTAAGTCCACTGAGAATGATCTGTTCCAGGTTCAATCATTTTTCCTCAAATTTCATTGTGTCATTTTTAATTACTACTGTATAGAATTCCATTGTATAGATATACCACATCTTAGTTATCCATTCTTCTACTGATGGACATCTACGTTGATTTAAGCTCTTAGCTATTACAAATTGAGCTGCTACAAACATGGTTGAGCAAATCTCTCTGGCCTGTGGTTTGAAGGTTTTAGGGTAGATGCCCAGTAAGGGAATAACTGGGTCTGTTGGTATTTATATACTCAGCTTTTTCAGGAGTCTCCATATTGCTTTCCAAAGTGGTTGTACCATCTTACATTCCCACCAACAGTGGATGAGTGTTCCTACTTCTCCACATCCTCACCAGCATTTATTTTCATTTGATTTTTTGATGTTTGCTGTCCTTATTGGGGTAAGGTGGAATCTCGACTTCACTTTTAAACAGCATTCAATGTTTATTTTTATGATCTTTAAGAGAACTGTGGAAAATTCTGTAAGTCTGATAGCAACATATGTTTTAGGCTATGTTATCTTAAATTTAGTCACTTTTGGTACTTGAGATGGTTTGGTGTCAGCTGGACTGGGCTGAGGGATGCCCAGGGAACTGGTAAAACACTTTTTCTGGATATGCTTGTGAGGGAGCTGCAAGGCTTTAGCAGTTAAATTAGCAACTGGGTAAAGCAGATCTACACTACCTCATCCAACCCACCAGGAACCCAAAGAGAATGAAATGGTAGAAAAGGGTGCATTTCCTATCTGCCAGAGCTGGGGACATCCTTCTTCTGCCTATAGGCATAGATGTTCCTCATTCTCAGCCTTTGTACTTGGATAGAGACTTGCATCATCTCCTGGGGATCAGGAATTTGGACACGGACTGGAACAAACACTAATCTACAGATGGTAAATCATGGGTCATCCAGCCTCTGTAACCTTTGAGTTACACCCTCCAAATAAATCAACGTGTGTCTTATTGGTTTGGTGTCTCTGGAAAATCCTGACAAGTATAGTGTTCTGCTGTTCTGATCCCTGGATATCAGTTAATTGTAGTAGGAACAATAGCACTAACAATACCAACCACGAGGATAGCCCCAATCATTTACTGATGGCTGTTGTTTACTGATGGTGATTCTGGATGCTCTGCTGAGGAGCTTAGATAAATCTCAATGAATTCCATTTATAGAGATTGTTGTTAGGCAGGTTTAGTAACTTGCCTAGTAAGGGCAAGCTGTGCCCTAACCAGAATTTGTACTAGTCAGTCTTCTCAGAGAAAATAGGTAGCATATTTAAATTAGTCAATTGGAGGTGTGTATAATCAAGGTATAGATGGGGTTTAGGGAAACTGTAAAGACTAATAATAATGAGGGTCAATTCTACCTGTACACAGATGGATAAAAGAGGAACTTGGGAATAGTAAGGGCATGCGAAGCAGGCCATTTTAGAACTTATGGTATCTGATTGACTGCCACAGCCAGACATGGAAACTTGTGTGGGAACAGGGAGAATAGGTGCCCTGCCTTCCATACTACTTGTCTGTCTTCCCTGCAGTTCCCACTGATAAACATAATGGAAGCAGAAGACATTGGACTCTGTGGATGAAGTTGGTCATATGCCTTGATAATCGTTTTCTCATTTCATTGATACTGACTTTTTAAAAACATGTTTTTGAAGATTTAATGTAATCAGTTTTTTCTTTCATGACTTGTATTTTGTTGCTGTTGGTATTTTTAAAAATGTTTTTCTTTTTATTCAACAAGAGAAAGTAGACAGATATGTGTTGGTGAAGCTAACTGTCTGTATTCACATAGAGACACCATGTAATCTCTGAGCCCAATATACAGAGAAAGGAGGAAAGAAGCTAGAATTTTCTGCACTACTACACAGGGACCAGCATCCCTCCTGCTTCTGGCAGAGTGTAGGGAGCAGATTTTTCATTTTTCCCATAGAGCACAGTGGTGGTGTTGATTCTTGTTTAGACAGGAAGAGATAAAAATGAATTTAGAGCAAAAAAGAGGAAATTCTTTTCCTGTTGTATTCTCAACAGGGAATTTCCCCCAAAATAAGTTGAGAACCACGATATTGAGAAAAAGGACTACTTAGCATGAGGAAGTTGTGGGGAGAAAATACTGCAACTTGCTCCCAGGAACTGGAGAAAAATAAATAAATAAAAGGTTTGAATCCATCATTGTTCTTTTGTATTAGTCATCTTCTCCTTCGTCCTCCTGTCCTTCCTCCCCTTCATCATCATCATCTTTGCTTCATCATTCCCTTATTCATCAATATCTTCCAATCCTTCTTCATCATCACCATAGTCTTCTTCCCCCTTCTTCATTATTCATATCAGGAATCAAGTAGTACTGCCAGGGATTTGGCCAAATATCATCTTTGGTGCCCTCTCCTCACTTGTCTGCACCTGTATCAGAATGGTCTGTAAACCAGGTCAAGAAGCTCTCTGGCTGTTCATGCTGCCTCTTACTTCTGGATTTATTCTGTGTCTATCTTGAGCATTTTGTCAAATTCTTTCCAGATTTCCACTAGATTTGGGTAGACTTTAAAGATGAATTACCACTCTCATTCAGATGAAGTTCTTTGGAGAGGACTTTGTTTTCAGAGTAAGGATTTTTACACTGTGTACATAATTAATAGAAAAAATAGTCTTAGAAATATATGGTGAGGAGAAAACTGTAAAGAGATAACTTATCCCTTTGTTCTGATAAGTTTTTGATCAAATAAAAAAATCTACCTGTAACTTGATTTTATATCTTTAAATTCTGTCACCTCAACTTTGGTCAGGTAATGAAGCACATCTTTGTCTTCCTTCCCCAGCTGTGCAGATACTTGTGGATGGTTGACAAATGTTGTTACCCAAACATTTTGGGATTTTGGCGATCATTTCTGACCTCTTCTGAAAAAATGGCTGGCAAAGTTTGTTATACTTCTGTTCTACTTACAAAATTTCCACCATGGCTTGTGTATGAGACTGTGTATTTCATTTTGTACTCCATCAATATGTTCAATTGTGTGTTGCTGTTCTTCCCCCCCCCGTTTTGTGAGCCCAGAGAGGCCAATGAATCCAACTGTTTGAGGGCAGAGGCTAGTCTGGGTTTTGGGGGTTGAGGCAGAAATGGAGATTGCTGTCTAGGGGCCGTGCCACCAAGAAAGCCCAGAAACAACCAGCCAGCCCTGGGATCCTTTGAGTGCAGTGGAGGGGTATGGGGGGAGGGTGGGAGTTCAGCATAGGCAGGTTTTCCCAAGGAGCTGACATTTTAAAAGTGCCCCCAGTTTTCTTTTGCTTTTTTTTTTTAAAAGCAGATCTCACTCTAGCCCAGGCTGACCTGGAACTCACTCTGTAGTTCAGGCTGGCCTCAAACTCACTGAGGATTCTCCTACCTCAGCTGCCCAAGTGCTGGGAAAAGAGGAGCCACAGGGCCTGGCTCATAAATTACACTTCCATTTCTTATTTGGGAAAGTCCTTTCTTACCCTAATGTTATGAAAAAAAAGAGGCTATTTTTTAAATAATATTTTTCTGGGCATTAAAATAATGTTTTTCATATTGGGTTTTTATATTGTATAAGTTTGAAAAACTGATTTTCTCCCAAATCAATAAGCCAGCTGTCTCAACATCAGTTTCTCATTTTAAATTGTAAAGTCACTGTGTCATAATTGGAGTTCTCATGTATGAAGAACTGTATCTTGATAGAGGCCTTGATCTATTTGTCTATCTATTATACTCTATCTAGTATTCTGGACTTCATAATAAATCACATATTCTGGAAGTGTGAGTCTGCCTTTCCTGTTGTACCTCCTTCTCTTTCTCCTATGCCTCCTCAAATTTTTTCTTGGCTATTCTCCTATTATTATTATCATAATTATTAACTGTTTTTTGAGGTAGTCTCACTGCAGCCCAGGCTGACCTGAAATTCACTATGTAGTCTCAGGCTGGCCTTGGATTCACAGTGATTCTCTTACCTATGCCTCCTGAGTGCTGGGATTAAAGGCATGCACCACTATGTGTGGTTTATTCTTTATTATTAATATAAGAATGAACTTGACAAGTTCAATGAAAAATACCTGCTAGGGTTTTCCTTAAAATTTTTTTGTTTTATGTTTATTTATTTATTTATTTGAAAGTGACAGAGAAAGAGGCAGAGAGAGAGTGAGAGAGAATGGGCACGCCAGGGCCTCCAGCCACTGCAAACGAACTCCAGATGCATGTGCCCCTTGTGCATCTGGCTAACGTGGGTCCTGGGGAATTGAGCCTCAAACCGGGGTCCTTAGGCTTCACAGGCAAGCGCTTAACCACTAAGCCATCTCTCCAGGCCCCTGCTAGGGTTTTTATTGGAATTGCATTACATTTATTTATTGATTTAGAGGAAAGAGATATATTTAAGATGCTAAGTTTACTATTTCTTAATATTGTAAGTATATCTAAGTATTTAGGTTTTCTTTCATGCCTTAATTACCACTTTATAATATCCTTTGTATTTTGTACCATTTTGAACAATACTTTCTTTCAAAGATAGATAGATAGATAGATAGATAGATAGATAGATAGATAGATAGATGGATGGGCAGATAGAGAGACAGAATGGACAACCCAGTGCCTCTAGCCATTGCAAATGAACTCCAGATGCATGTGTCACCTTATGCATCTGGCTTTATGTGGGTACTGGGGAATTGAATCTGAGTCCTTTGGTGGTACGTTGAGAGAAAGCCTAATACTACAAAACCTACACCTTTTGGACTTAGAGCTTGTGCCGCTTATCCTAATGCCTTATTGATTGCTCAACAAAACCTTGTCAATATTAGTAAAGTAGAAAAATCTTATCATGTTCATTGTTATTCTTGTAAGCTTACCAATTGTATTTCCTCAGGTGACACAAAAAAATTTGAGGTAGTGCTCATTGTTAAATGACCTCCTTATGTAATGTTGCCAGTAGAATTAGGTGCTGACCCATGATATGATAATTCTGCTCTTCAAGTGCTAAAAACTTTTAATGCGTTGTTGCGGCCAAAGAGATTTGTCGCTGCTTTGATTCTTGGTATTACAGCTTTAATTTCAATACTCACCACTTTCGCTATTGCTACCACAGCACTGGTTGAAGAAATTCATACAGCTCATTATGTTAATGCTTTAAATATAAACATTACTTCTGCCCTGATGGAACAGGCTGCCATAGATACTAAATTGGAAGCAAAAATAAATATTCTTGAGGAGGTGGTTCTGGCTCTGAGACAAGATCTAGCTAATTTAAAAACTACATTATCTACTAGGTGTCATGCTGGTTTTCAGTCAATTTGTGTTACACCTCTTCCATATAATTCCTCAGAAACATGGGATAAGGTAAAGGCTCATTTACAAGGAGTATGGAAGAATAATAATGTTACTCATGATATAGATCAATTACAAAAAGATATTTCTACCATTAGTCAGTCTCATCTACAAATGGGAGACTTAAAAACTCTAGCTAGGGATTTGGAACAACAAGTTCGTTCTCTTAATCCTCTGGATTGGATTCAATACTTTGTTTTGATTGGCATGCTGCTTTTATTAATACTTTTAGTGGTCTTTCTGTTTCCTATTCTTCTTAGATGCCTTTTCAGCGCTGTGGCTGCCGTGAAACAGGAAGTCTTTGAGCTTCATTTTAAACACAAAAAAGGGGGGGACTTCCGGTTAAGATGGCAGCGTAGGCACCACGCCAAAGCAGCCTAGGGGGGAAAAAGACCAAAAAAACTCAGCAAAATACACACTTTTACTAAAAAGTGAGGTGTATAGGAAATTGAGGCGGCAGCGGAGAAGTAGAAGAGTTCCAGAGCATCCAGAGCCTGCACAGGCGGGAACAGCGGCTCCGGGGCGGCTCGCCCACCCGCCGCAGCCGCGGAGCGGCAGAAAGCCGCCGGACTCTCGGCTCGAGCCGCAGGACAAGCCAGGTGCGGGATTTTCCCCCCACACTGCGCTCTCCGCAACTCGGGAAACGTGAGGGGAGAGCGGCAGCGAGCACCGGAGGGAAGAGCAGACCGCGAGGTAGAAGCACACGTGGAACAGCGATACAACCAGAGCAGCCCCGGCTCCCTCCCCTCCCCCACCACCTGAACCCAGCTCCAGCGAACACAGCAGCGGCCCGGGACCCGGCCACGCCAACTTGGGCTAACAGCGGGACCCAAGCAGGAGCAGAGTTCGGCAGCAACTTCAGCGGCTCCAGCACCGGTACCAGTGGCCCCAACAGCAGCGGACCCAGGAGCAGCAGCGGCGGCAGATCCCGCAGCAGCGGCTTCGGGGCAGCAGCAGCGGCTCAGTTTGCCCCGTAGGAAAAGCAAGTGCCCAGCTCCAGAAATCAGAACAGCAGCCCGACGACCCAGGCAGCAACTTGACTGAGACCACAATCACCCAAGGTAACTGGGATTGCACCAGAGAAGGGTCTCACTTGGTCACAAGCTGACTTGGATACCTCAACAGACCAGAAATCTAAACCTCTTTGTTGATAGAGGATCTGGTCATTATAATAACTACTCTTGCATACATACTCGGGGCTGTTTTTGATTGAATGTGTACAGTGTTTAGTTAAATTTTAGAATCTACCAGTATTTTATTCCACTCAGCCTGCTTGAATACTCCTATAGCAGGGAAACTCAACCCCTAAGAACATCTTTGTAGATACTCTGAGAGTCTTAAGAGCCACACCTAATACGTTAAGGTCCTACCCTGAAAATATATTACATCAAATCAATTGATACAGCTAAGAATACACAGCTAGCTAGAAAATCCAAGCATTAACTTAAGCCAAGATGCAAAAATATATACATTATAACACAAGAAACACTAAAAAGCAAGACGATATAAATCCACCTAAAAGTATTAATGCATCAGAAATGTCCTCCAGTGAGAAAGAGTTAGAGGAAATGCCTGAGAAAGAGTTCAAAAGAATAATTATAAATATGTTCAAAGAGGTCAAAGAACACATGAAAACAATCAAAGAAGAAATCAAAGAGGAAATCAAAGGAATCAAAGAAGAGGCAGGACACCAATTTAATGAAATAAAGAAGGCAATACAAGACATAAATAGGGAAATAGAAATAATAAAGAAAAACCAGTCAGAATTACTAGCAATGAAGAACACAGTTAATGAAATAAAAAACTCTGTAGAAAATCTCACCAGTAGGATGGATGAGGGAGAGGACAGAATATCTAAGCTAGAAGATCAGGTGGCAGACCTAATGCAGTCCAACAAAGAGAAAGACAAACTTATAGAAAAGTATGAGTGGGAATTTCAAGATATTCAGGACACTATGAAAAGATCCAATATAAGAATTCAGGGCATAGTAGAAGGAGAAGAACTCCACTCCAGAGGCATAGTAGGCATCTTCAACAAAATCATAGAGGAAAATTTTCCCCAAATTGGGAAAGAGGTGCCAATACAGATACAGGAAGCCTTTAGAACCCCAGCCAGACAAAACCCAGAAAGAAACTCTCCTCGCCACATTATACTCAAACTTCCAAACACACAAACCAAAGAAAAAATATTGAAAGCAGTTAGAGAGAAAAATCAAGTTACCTACAAAAGCAAGCCCATCAGGATTACAGCAGATTATTCAACACAAACTTTTAAAGCCAGAAGGGCTTGGAGTGATATATTCCAAGTTCTGAAAGATAACAATTGTCAACCAAGGTTACTTTATCCTGCAAAATTATCCATCCAAATACATGGAGAAATAAAGACATTCCATGACAAAAGCAGGTTAAAGGAGTATCTGAAGACAAAACCAGCTCTACAGAAAATACTTGATAGAATCCTCCATGCTGAACAAAAGGAAAAGCACACATATAAGGAACCTAGAAAAAACCAGCTATACTCAAATACCAGTTAACAGAAGAGAGCACAGGTAGAACAAGTAACACACACACACACACACACACAAATGGCAAACATAAATACACACCTTTCAATAATATCTCTTAATATCAACGGCCTCAATGCCCCAACGAAAAGACATAGATTTGCAGACTGGGTTAAAAAGCAGGATCCTACAATTTGTTGTCTCCAAGAAACTCACCTTTCTACAAAGGATAGACATTATCTTAGGGTGAAAGGTTGGAAGACGGTGTTTCAAGCAAATGGGCCTAGAAAACAAGCAGGGGTTGCTATCCTAATATCAGACAGGGTAGACTTTAGTCCGACGTTAGTCAAGAAAGATAAGGAAGGTCACTTTATATTGATTAAAGGGCACACTCCAACAGGAGGACATTACAATCCTAAACATATATGCACCTAACATGGGGGCTCCCAAATTCGTCAAACAAACACTATTAGAACTAAGGTCACACATAACACCAAACACAGTGGTGGTGGGTGACTTTAACACCCCACTCTCATCAATTGACAGGTCATCCAGGGAAAGAATAAACAGAGAGGCATCTGGACTAAATGAGGTCATAGAAGGAATGGACCTAACAGATATATACAGGACATTTCATCCAAAGGCTGCAGAATATACATTCTTTTCAGCAGCACATGGAACATTCTCTAAAATAGACCATATATTAGGACACAAAGCAAATCTTAACAAATTCAAGAAAATTGAAATAATTCCTTGCATTCTATCTGACCAAAATGGAATTAAACTACAAATCAGTAGCAAGAAAGGCTATAGAGCATACACAAAATCATGGAAACTAAACAATACACTACTAAATGATGAGTGGGTCAATGAAGAAATCAAAAAGGAAATCAAAAAATTTATAGAGTCAAATGATAATGAGAACACAACATACCAAAATCTCTGGGACACAATGAAGGCAGTTCTAAGAGGTAGCCTTAAGTGCCTATATTAAGAAATTAGAAAGGTCGCAAGTAAACGACCTAATGCTTCGCCTTAAAGCCTTGGAAAAAGAACAAGGCAAACCAAAAAGTAGTAGACGGGAAGAAATAATAAAGATTAGGGCAGAAATTAATGAAATAGAAACAAAAAAACAATCCAAAGAATTAATGAAACAAAGAGTTGGTTCTTTGAAAGGATAAACAAGATTGATAAACCCTTAGCAAATCTGACCAAAAGAAAGAGAGAAGAGACACAAATTAATAAAATCAGAGATGAACAAGGTAACATCACAACAGATTCCAGAGAAATTCAAAAAATTATAGGGACATACTATAAAAGCATATACTCCACAAAGTATGAAAATCTGAAAGAAATGGATGATTTCCTTGATCTATATGACCTACCTAAATTAAATCAAAATGAGATTAATCACTTAAATAGACCTATAACAAACATGGAGATCCGAGCAGTTATCAATAATCTCCCAACTAAAAAAAGCCCAGGCCTGGATGGATTCACTGCTGAATTTTACCAGACTTTTAAGGAAGAGCTAACACCATTGCTTCTCAAGCTTTTCCAGGAAATAGAAAAAGAAGGAATTCTACCAAACTCCTTCTATGAGGCCAGCATCACCCTGATACCAAAACCAGGCAAAGATAGAACAAAAAAAGAAAATTACAGACCAATCTCCCTCATGAACATAGATGCAAAAATTCTCAACAAAATATTGGCAAACAGAATACAAGAGTATATCAAAAAGATCATTCACCCGGACCAAGTAGGCTTTATTCCAGAGATGCAGGGATGGTTCAACATACGCAAATCTATAAATGTAATACATTACATAAATGGGTTGAAGGACAAAAATCACATGATCATCTCATTAGATGCAGAGAAAGAATTTGACAAAATCCAACATCCCTTCATGATAAAAGTCCTACAGAGACTGGGAATAGAAGGAACATATCTCAATATAATAAAGGCTATTTATGACAAGCCTACAGCCAACATATTACTAAATGGGGAAAAACTGGAAGCTTTTCCACTAAAATCAGGAACAAGACAAGGGTGTCCACTGTCTCCACTTCTATTTAATATAGTTTTGGAAGTCTTAGCCATAGCAATAAGGCAAGAGACACACATAAAAGGGATACAAATTGGAAAGGAAGAAATCAAGTTATCATTATTTGCAGATGACATGATTCTATACATAAAGGACCCTAAAGACTCTACTAGCAAGCTGTTAGAGCTGATCAAAACCTACAGCAATGTAGCAGGATACAAAATAAATACACAGAAATCAGTAGCCTTCGTATATGCTAACAACAAACACACAGAGGATGAAATCAGAGAATCACTCCCATTCACAATTGCATCAAAAAAAATAAAATACCTTGGAATAAACCTAACCAAGGAAGTAAAGAATCTCTACAATGAGAACTTTAAAACACTCAAGCGAGAAATTGCAGAAGACACTAGAAAGTGGAGAAACATCCCTTGTTCCTGGCTTGGAAGAATCAATATCGTGAAAATGGCAATCTTACCAAAAGCAATCTACACATTTAATGCAATCCCTATCAAAATTCCAAAGGCTTTCTTCATGGAAATAGAAAAAACAATCCAAAAATTCATTTGGAATCACAAAAAACCTCGAATATCTAAAATAATACTGAGCAACAAAAAAGAGGCTGGTGGTATCACCATACCTGATTTTAACCTATACTACAGAGCCATAGTAACAAAAACAGCATGGTACTGGCACAAAAACAGACATGTAGATCAGTGGAACAGAATAGAGGAGCCAGATGTAAGCCCAAGTAGCTATAGCCACCTGATATTCGATAAAAATGCCAAAAATACTCATTGGAGAAGAGACAGCCTCTTCAGCAAATGGTGTTTTGAAAACTGGATAAATATCTGCAGAAGGATGAAAATAGATTCTTCTCTCTCGCCATGCACAAGAATTAAGTCCAAATGGATTAAAGACCTTAACATCAGACCGGAAACTTTGAAACTGCTAGAGGAAAAAGTAGGGGAAACCCTTCAACATATTGGTCTTGGCAAAGACTTTCTGAATACAACCCCAATTGCTCAGGCAATAAAACCACAGATTAACCACTGGGACCTAATGAAATTACAAAGATTTTGCACCGCAAAGGACACAGTGAAAAAAGCAAAGAGGCAACCTACAGAATGGGAAAAAATCTTCGCCAGCTATATATCTGATAGAGGATTAATATCTAGGATATACAAAGAACTCAAAAAGTTAACTAATAAGGAATCAAACAAGCCAATCAAAAAATGGGCTAAGGAGCTAAATAGAGAGTTCTCAAAGGAAGAAATACGAATGGCATATAAGCATCTAAAAAAATGTTCTACGTCACTAGTCATCAGGGAAATGCAGATTAAAACTACATTGAGATTCCATCTCACTCCTGTCAGATTGGCCACCATCATGAAAACAAATGATCATAAATGTCGGCGGGGATGTGGAAAAAAAGGAACCCTTCTGCACTGCTGGTGGGAATGCAATCTGGTCCAGCCATTGTGGAAAACAGTGTGGAGGATCCTAAAGCAGCTAGAGATTGATCTACCATATGACCCAGCTATAGCACTCCTAGGCATATATCCAAATGACTCATTTCATTTCCTTAGAAGTACATGCTCAACCATGTTTATTGCTGCTCAATTTATAATAGCTGGGAAATGGAACCAGCCTAGATGTCCCTCAACAGATGAGTGGATAATGAAGATGTGGTACATTTATACAATGGAGTTCTACTCAGCGGTAAAGAAAAATGAAGTTATGAAATTTGCAGAAAAATGGATGGACCTGGAAAGTATTATACTAAGTCAGGTAACCCAGGCCCAGAAATCCAAGCGCCACATGTTCTCTCTCATATGGGGATCCTAGCTGCAGATGACTGGGCTTCTGCGTGAGAATGAAAATACTTAGTAGCAGAGGCCAGTAAGTTGAAAAGGAGACATAAAGGGTGGAGAAAGGAAGGGAGGAGGATACTTAATAGGTTGATATTGTATATATGTAATTACAATGTTTGTAATGGGGAGGTAATATGATTGAGAATGGAATTTCAAACGGGAAAGTGTGGGGGTGGGGAGGGAGGGAATTACCATGGGATATATTTTATAATCATGGAAAATGTTAATAAAAATTAAAAAAAAAAGATTAACTCTAGAACAGTTTTTAGATGGTGTAGAGTAGAAACAGCTTATGATGTTTTAGAACAATACTGATCCTGAGAAAGTGAAAGTAGAAATGTTAATCGGTAATGTTCATTAGAAGTATGACAGTTCTACAGATAGGGAGTTGTAAAACTTAGGTTTTCCCACCAGGAAACTTCCTGGGGGGTATGTTCAGTACTTGATCAAGGGCTGATAGTAGACTCCCAGAGCTGGGAACTACCTAGATCCACTCCCCTATGAGGGAGGATATGATGAATTCGGTAATAGATGAATGAATTATGAAGGAATAAGGAGGCTATGGCATTCTCTTCCATTTATGAAATGCTTAGCAAGGACACGTAAGCCTTGGTACTTATACTCTAGAAAAGAAAGAAAAGAATTCCTGGAAAACATTAAACCAGCCTTAAAATATTTGTGGTCTTTTGGATAGAAACACTTTTATAATGAATATGAGGATTATATAAATAATCTTATAAGTGGAAAGAGATGGCTCTCTGCTCGGTTTATAAAAAATAAATAACCTATTGTTCACCTTACATCCCTTACCCCAAGCTTCTATTCATGTAAAGCTGTGGTCAATGATGCAAGGCGTCTTTCTTAAAAAATGGGTACAGTTCCTGCCTGATCAACATTGCATGTATGCTTACAATAGAACAATACTTAAGATTGTTTAGATTAATGATTTCTGAGATCACTTGTTGGCTTGCTAAGTTTCCCTGTTCAATCTGTATAAAATCTTCATGAAACCTTCAGTAAATTGCAGCAGCATATTCAACTTGAGTGTGTCTGTCTGTCATTTCCTCGCCGAATCCCAAGTTCTCCTTGAGCCTTCGCCCTTGTTCTCCCTCGGTCCTGATCTCCCCGAGAGTCAGTCCGCGGCACTTTGGCTTTGCAGGCATTACTGCTAAGCCATCTCTCCAGCCCATTAAGTACAAGTTTTGTCAGAGTCTTTCTGAGTGATGGTTAATCACTGGTTATTAACTATCTGATTGTCAATTTGACAGGATTTAAAATTATCATGATAAGAAATGATTATCTTTACTTTGTATTTGGATAAGAATCGTCTTTTCTTTCTTTTTTTTTTTTCTGGTTTTTCGAGGTAGGGTCTCACTCTAGCTCAGGCTGACCTGGAATTCACTCTGTAGTCTCAGGGTGGCCTTGAACTCTCGGCGATCCTCCTACCTCTGCCTCCCAAGTGCTGGGATTAAAGGCGTGAGCCACCATGCCCGGCTAAGAATCCTCTTTTCAATTATTTTTAATTAGTTGATTCTGCTCTAAATATTTTTGTTTTTTGTCTATTTGGTAACCTTGTTTAACTATCACTCTAGTTATGTCATTTATAAAATTATCTTGGGTTTTTATGTGTCAGCAGGCCAGAATGGCTCCTAAGATTTTTCTCCTGACATACATGCCCTGCATAGACTTCTTTTCTTCTATGTGAGGAAACCTGGGTATATGATGGAGTAGCCAATCACATAATGTAAGACCTAGTTCTAACTGACTGAAGAAAGTGGCTGTGTGAAGAAGCTGTTGCGATGTAAGCTGGGTGGCAAGAAACTGTGAGCAACTTCCAAGGGTTCTGAACAACTTCAGGCAACAGCCATGAAGAATCTGCAAACTTTGGGCTGGAGGGATGGCTTAGCGGTAAAGGCACTTGCCTGCAAAGCCAAGGGACCCAGGTTCGGTTCCCCAGGACCCACATTAGCCAGATGCACCAAGTGGTGCATGCTTCTGGAGTTTGTTTGCAGTGGCTAAAGGCCATAGCATGCCCATTCTCTCCCTCTCTCCCCGCACCTTCTCTCTCTCAAGTAAATAAAATAAAAATAAGAAAAAAAAGAACATGAAAACTTCAGTCTGATAACCACAAGGAACAGAATTCTGCCACAACCACATGAGTTTGGCTAAGGACCCTGTGTTCAGGCTGAGAGAAGAAGCAATACACCTTGATTGTGGCCTTTGAGTACAGGACAGATTAACTATGAGATAATAAATGCATGCTGTCTAAAGCTGTTAAGTTTATGGTAACGTTTTATCCAGAAACAATAGGCAGATACATATGGAAGCATTTGTGATATCTGCAATAAACAGTAAGATTGGTTATCTTTCTTTCCAACCCATCAGTGACTAGGCATGCTGCTCCAAGGAAGTCAACTAGGAAAATGTTTTCTCAAGTTCAGCCTTGAAAGCACACAGAAACTGCTATAGCTGTGATCCAGGCTACATGTCAAGGTGGCAGTAGAACTTGACATTGTCCACATGGTGCTGGTGTAGCAGGCATGCAAATTTGAAGAGTTATGGGATGTGAAGGCTTGCACCAAGGCTTCAGAAAGCTGATGAGGCCAATGTTTCGAAGCTTCCAAGTCCCTACCTGGGACTCTTGAGTAGAGTGTACATGAAGCTGTGAAATTGAAGCCTAAATTTCAGTTGATACTCCAGGATTCTGGAGCTGCCAGAAACATGGGATGTCCAGAGAGAAAAACATTCAGGCCCAAAGTGCAGTCATCAGAAAAGAGAGGCCACAACTGCCAAGGCAATAGAGCTGGAGGGACAGTGTGATCCAAAACACCGGAGCACAGATGATGCTATCACAGGCTGATGCTGGGTATGGAGCTGTGGTTGTGGTGTTTACCCTGCGGGGGGTTGTTGTAGCTTTGGCACAATCTTTCCTTATTATTTTTCTTTCTTTCTTTCCCTCTTTATTTTTTTCTTTTTTGGTTTTTTGAGGTAGGGTCTCACTCTAGCCCAGACTGACCTGGAATTCACTATGGAGTGTCAGAGTGGCCTCGAACTCACGCCAATCCTCCTACCTCTGCCTCCAGAGTGCTGGGATTAAAGGTGTGCACCACCATGCCCGGCCCTTGTTATTTTTCTTGATCCTCTCTGTTGGAATGGAAATATTTGCTGTGTGCCATTCTATATTAGAAGCATGTAACTTGTGTTTTGATTTTGAAAGAGCTCTCCAAAAAATTGATTCAAGTTTCAGAAGAGACTTTAGACTTTGTGTGTGTGCATGTATGCACATGTGTGCACATGTGCACATGTTTGCATGTTTGTTGGTGCACAGGAACAGATGTATTACAGACACCTATGTGGAGGCCAGAGGTTCATGCTGGCTATCTTTCTTTTTTTTAAGAAAAATATTTACTTAATTTGTTTGAGAAAGAGAGAGAGAGGGAATGGGCACACCACTGCCTCTAGCCACTGCAAACAAACTCCACATGCATGTGCCACCTTGTATATCTGGCTTACATGGGCACTGGGGAATCAAACCTGAGTCCTTAGGCTTCACAGGTAAGTACCTCAACTGCTAAGCTATCTCTCCTGCCCAGGGCATCTTTCTTGATCATTTTCCATCTTATTTACTGAGACAGGGTCTCTTTGCTTGAACCCATAAATCAGTAAGTCAGCTAATCTAACCAGATCAGGAAAGACAAATACCATATGTTCTGTCTCACATGAGTTTTTAGCTTCTAAGTGTTAAATAGGTATGTCTTGGTGGGATTAAGCAAGGGTAAAGTTCAGGAAAGTTGAAAGGGCCCTATGAGAATGGAAGAAAGAGGCTTTAGGGAAGGGGGTAGAGAAGACAATATAATATAATAGATATTAAAGTAGTAGGGGAGGGCTGGAGAGATGGCTTAGTGGTTAAGGTATTTTCCTGCAAAGCCAAAGGACTTAGGTTTGATTCCTGGTACCTATGTAAAACTAGATGAACAAGGTGCTGCATGAGTCTGGAGTTTGTTTTTGGTACCTAGCTGCCCTGGCATGCCCATTCTTGCTCTTTCTATCCGCCCCTTTCTCTCTCAAGTAAATAAACAGAAATTTAAGGCCTGGAAAGATGGCTTAGCAGTTAAGACATTTGCCTGCAAAGCTAAAGGATCCTGGTTCGACTCTCCGGGACCCACATAAGCCAGATGCACAAGGAGACACATGCATCTGGAGTTCTGTTTGCAGTGGCTGGAGACCCTGGTGAGCTCATTCCCTTTCCCTTTCTCTCTCTCTCTCTTTCTCTTCCTCTATCTCCCTCTCAAATAATAAATAAATAAATATATTTAAAATTTTTTAAAATGTTTTCAAGTAGAGGGGGAAATAATAGAGATGGGGAGAGGGAGCATCAACCAAAAGAATATATGTATGAAAATTCCATAAAACTCTGTTACTTTGTAAGTGAATTTAAAATAGTAATAATAATAATGATAGGGAAATAAAATAAGAAATAAGCAATTACTAAAATCAACAAAAACAATAATCTTTGGCAGATGGTGGTAATATTTTCACAAACCTAAACAAAATAAATTTAGCACTTGAATAGCTGGGCGTGGTGGCACATGCCTTTAACCCCAGCACTTGGGAGGCAGAGGGAGGAGGATCGCCGTGAATTGCAGGCCACCCTGAGACTACAGAGTGAATTCCAGGTCAGCCTGGGCTAGAGTGAGACCCTACCTCCAAAAACAAACAAAAAACATTAGCACTTGAACTCCTTAATAATTATTCAAATGAATGAAAATTTACCCATACCCAAAAATTCTGCACATGTGTCTTATAGCATCTTTATTCATCTAATTGTCTGAACTTTGAAGCAACCAAGATGTCCTTCAGTAAGCAAATGGATACACTGTAGTACATCCAGACAATGGACTTTTCTTGAATGCTACAGAGAAATGAGCCATCAGTCCATGAGACCACATGGAAAAAATGTAAATATTACTCAAAGAAGCCAACCTGAAAAAGCTATATACTCTATGATTCCAGCTATCTGACATTCTGGAAAAGATAAAATTATGGAGCCAAAAAAAAAAAAAAAAAGAATCACTCTCTGCAAAACTCTATTTAAATTTTTTTTTAAAAAAATATTTATTTGAGAGGGGGGTAGGGGGTAGGGAGGGAGAAAATGAGTATGCCAGGGCCTCCAGACACTGCAAACAAATTCTAGATGCATGTGTCCCCATGTGCATCTGGCTTATGTGGATTCTAGAGAGTCAAACCAGGATACTTTGGCTTTGCAGGCAAATGCCTTAACTGCTATGCCAACTCTCCAGCCCCTCATTGCCAAACTATTTAACAGTCCAAAACTGTTCAAGGTCTAAAGTCTTGGGTTGGAGAGATGGCTTAGTGGTTAAGGGACTTGCCTCCAAAGACTAAGGGCCTATGTTCGATTCTCCAGGTCCCACATAAGCACAAGATGCTGCATGTGTCTGGAGTTTGATTTCAGTGGCTGGAGGCCCTGGCATGCCAATTCTCTCTTTCTCTTTCCCTCTCTTTCTCTCATATAGAAAAAAAAAAAGTCCAGTCTGTTGGACTTGGCAAAAAATAATTTTTTTTTTAAAAGTCTAATGTCTTGGGGACAGTGCAGTGGCTCAGTTTCTAAAAGCACTTTCCACACAAGGGTGAGGACCTGAGACTGGACTTTAAGCACCACATAAATGTTGGGTAGGCATGGCAGCTCACCTGCAATTTCAGTGCTCAGGAAATGGAGACAGGGAATCCTTGCAGCAAATTCCATTTTCCTGCAAATTTCATAATAATTTTTCTTTATTGCTGACTATAAAAATACCACATTTTCATTATTCATTTATCTGTTGATGGACATCTAGGCTGATTCCATTTCCTTGCACTTTTGAAGAGAGCAGCGATAAACATAGATGGGCAGGTAACTGTAGTAGGCTGCAGAGCTGTAGCATCCTGTGGATATATGCTCAGGAGTGCTGTCATTGGGTCACATGGTATAGTTATATTTCTAGAGTTTTGAAAACCCTTGACACTGATTTCCATAGTGGATGCATCAATTTTTATACTTCATACAAGGGGTTATATCTAGAATATAAAAGGAATGGCAAAAATTAAACACCAAAAATACCCACCCCAAACTAGAAATCAACAAATGGGCCAGTGAACTAAATGGACAGATCTCAAAACATCTTTACCATAGACAAATGCATATTAAAACATTGAGATTCCACATCACCCCAGTCTGAATGGCCACCACCACCAAGAAACAAATGTCACAGCCAGGTGTGGTAGCACATGCCTTTTCCCACCACTTGGGAGGCAGAGGTAGGAGGATTGTTGTGAATTTGAGGCCACTCTGAGACTCCAGAATGATTTCCAGGTCAGCCTGGGTTAGAGCAAGACCAAAAAACAAACAAAACAGAGAAACAAATGTCAACAAATGCTAGCAATGATACATACTCAGGTTTTTTTTTCCCTCCTGAGGAAAGCCCAACAGACTGACCTTACTCTGTGTGTGTGTGTGTGTGTGTTAGACAGAGAGGAAGAGAGAGAGAAAGAGAGAGAGAGAAACAGAATTGGTGCCCCAGGGTCTCTAGCCACTTCTAATCCAACTCCAGACGTGTGCGCCCCCTTGTGCACATGTATGACCATGTGTGCTTGCTTTACTGTGCATCTGGTTTGCATGGTACTTGGAAAGTAGAACCTGAGTCTTTAGGCTTTGTAGGCAATCTCCTTAACCACTAACCCATCTCTCTAGCCCAATACATACTCATTTTTAAATCACTAATTGTTTTTATTTTTTACTTATTTATTTTTTAGAAACAGAAGACAGAAGACAGGGAGAGAGAGAGAGAAAGTTGGAGAGAGAGAGAGGGGGGCGGGGGAGAATGGGCACACCAGGGCCTCTAGCCACTGAAAATGAACTCCAGATGCATGTGCCACCATGTGCATTGGTTTACATGGGACCTGGAGAATTGAACCTGGGTCCTTAGGCTTTGCAGGTAAGTGCTGTTACCTCTAAGCCATCTTTCAGCCCTCTGATTGTTTTAATTTTTTTTTTTTATTTTTCGAGTTAGGGTCTCACTCTGGGTCAGGTTGACCTGGAATTCACTATGTAGTCTCAGGGCAGTCTCAAACACATGGTGATCCTCCTACCTCTGCCTCCCAAGTGATGGGATTAAAAGCATGTGCCACCACTCCCAACTGTCTTTAAATTCTTACAGGTTTTCTTAGATCTTTAAATTCAAATAAAAATGTCTTCCATCCAATCACTGCAAAACTAGCCAACAAAAAAGGATATATATAATCTCTCTCTCTCTCTCTCTCTCTCTCTCTCTCTCTCTCTCTCTCTCTCTCTCTCTATCTATCTCTCTATCTATCTATCTATCATTTCATAGAGAGAATGGACATGGCACAGCCTCCAGCCACTACAAACGAACTCCAGACACATGTGCCACCTTGTTCATGTGGCATTATGTGGGTACTGGAAAATTAAACCTGGGTCCTTTGGCTTTGCTGTCAAGCACCTTAACCACTAAGCCATCTCTTCAGCCCATTTTTTTAAATGTGAAAACAAGACCTTCCTTCAATTTCTTGGTGAAGGCAAGTCATTCTCAATACTTAAGATGTCTGACATAATCCTCAATAAGGACATCTGTAAAATTTATTTAAATCTGTTATAGCTCTGAGCTCACTTACTAATTGGCTCATTAATTTTTCTCAGGATGGGTAGAAACTCTCTCCAAACCAGGTCAGGGGTGTCTTGTCCTTCTGAGCTGGTTCAACCCCATCCTCTGCCATCTCAAACACTTCCTATAACTTGTAAGTTTTACCCACATTATTTCTGTAAATAAAATTAACTAATTTTAAGTGTTTGATAGGCAGGATTGTTTGAGTACCTCAACCTTCAGCTCTGATCATATACTGTAACATGAAGAGAACCCAAGCAGCTGCTTCAGAAGAGTGACACTATCAGTAAGTACTAACATGTTCCAAGGGTCTGTCTGGTGCACATCTGGTGAGATCTTCAAACAGAGCCGTATTTGATCCTGAGGCCAATACTATGAGGGGGGAGCAGGTCGTTTATTCTGACACTTAAGGCTTGACTCCTCACAGGCTATAGCCTGCTGGTTTACAATCTCCTGATGATTTCCTTCTGGTTCAATATCCTAATTTTGACTTTGAAATGTAAACTAACTTGATTACCTTAGTAGGATAGTTATTTTTAATTTTTTTCATGTTTTCTTAGTACATTTTAATTGTATAAGATGATTTTAATTATATATATAAAACGTACTTTGGTCACATATTACCCTTTCTTGTCTCTCCTCCACTCATTCCCATGGAGGGAATGGTTCTTGATGGTATAAAAATAATTTCAAGAAGGACACTGTCATTTTGATATAATCACAGAATACATTTTTTCTCTGGTTGGCAGTGTTCTCAGAAAGGGAAGATTTATTTAAATAATCTCCTACTCTCATGAATGAGATGAAGGAGAGAGACAGTCCTCAGCACTTAGGGAGACAGAGTCATGGGATAAGTCCTTGTCCTGGACTCTTGTTTCACAAATGTTGGATAGGGAGAGAATAAGAATTTTGGCATGAGATCAGGTTTGAAATAGCATCCTGCTACTTACTAATGATGTGTTGCTAGACACTTGGAGTAAATTCTCTCAATTTTAGGTGCTCTAAAGAAAGGAAAGGCATAAAAGAATAAAAGAAGGATTAGTCAACAGAATCTCAACCTACAAGAACACTAGGTTATAGACACATGCTATGTTAAATATGAGTGTTATTGAGAATGCAGGTTCTTAAAGACATATCTTCTCACTCTACTAATGAAAGAAGAGTACTGGATCCAATGTGGCCATCACTCACAGTCTCTTCTTTAAAATTATGAATTATTGAGTTTATTTAGGAGAAATCACAGATTGTGTAGTTTATTTAAGGGAAATATGGTCTAGGATAAGTCTGCAGCAGAGTCACAAGCAGTGTAAGATAGGAAACATGCTTGTGTGGAAGGCACATGAGTTTCATTGAAGAGAAAAGGAGGTCAGGAAGAGGCTGGAGCAGAGCCACAAGCATGTGGAAGATAGAACCTAGAAGCTATGTAAGGAGATTTAGAGGAAACACGCCCTTGAGTGAAAAGAATAGCCTCTGCCCTGAGCCTCCCCGTGGAAGAAAGTTCAGAATAAAAGGTGATGGTCTGAGAATAGAAGTGAGAGACTCACTCTGTTGTGTATTGCTGCTGATCAGAATTTGGTTTTCATAAGGAACCAGCACACCTTGGAGGAACCCAATTCCTAGTTTTGGGCAAAGAAAACATCAGGATTGCTCTTGAGATCTGATCTCTGGCAAAGCAATGACAGCACTGGTGGTCTCTCTAGGAGCCTCAGATATGGTGATCTCCCCTATGGAAATTCCAGTGTTAAAGTATCCCTCAAAGTTCATGTGCTGGAAACTCAACTCCCAGTGCAACATCATTGCAAAATGGGTTCTAATGGGAGGTGCTTACATCAGGAGGGCTCTTCATAAATATATTAATAAGTGAGTGGGTTTGATATAAAGGTGAGCATATGTCCCCTCTTGCCCTCTCTTGCTCTTTTTCTCTCATTCATATGATACCTTCTGCCATATTATGATACAATAGAAAGGCCCTCACCAGATGGGACCTACCCTCTACATCTTGGACTTCCAGCCACCAGAACTGAGAAATACATTTTTGCTCATTAGAAACAACCTCACCCACAGTATTTTGCCATGCAAGTCCCCAAAAGACTATGACTTCCCTTGTACTCCCTTGCTATTGTGGAAAGGATAACTGAGAGTCTTCCCAGTGGGCCAGTCACAGGTATTATGAGAGAAGAGAAGAGCCCAAGACTTTGGCCAGGAAAAAAGCGGTAGTGTCAGAAACCAAGGGAAGTCAAGAAGGCCATCAGAGGCCAGATTTCCTCAATCTGAGAGAGAGACCATTGAATGGGATCCTTGGCCTGGAGGCTCCATTGGGTCAAGTGGAGAGCCACTCACTTCCCAGCAGCCATGATAGATTATAGCCTTGGCAAAACACAGTCCAGGGTTTATAGTACAGGGAGTTGCTGGGTATGGAGGCACATTCCTGTAATCCTTGCTACTTGAGAGATTGAGGCAAGTGATCATTTGAGCCCAAGACTGAGGTCAGGCTGAGCCTGTGCAAATAAGATCTTTTACCATTGAGCCATCTCCACAGCCCCTAAGAACATACTTTTAAGCTGATATCTGAAGTATGAGTATGAAATAAGGAGAGGAGGAGAGGAAAGGAGGGTGTTCCAGGTGGAGGAACAGTCTACATTGAGCTCTGAGCTGAGAAGGTGTCCATTTGGAATGCTTGGGGAGTCCACAGAAAGTTTGGAAAATTCGTGTAGCAGGAAATAGAAGAGCAAATAGGCTGGGTGGGAGTCAAATACTGCTAAGGTGTGAATGCTGGGTAAGACTTCACCCCCACAAGTGATTAGGTTATTAGGGAAGAGGTCTCATGAAAGGAATTAATACTCTTTTTTTTTCTTTTCTTTTTGTTTGAGAGGGACAGAAAGAGAGAGAGAGAGAGCACATATGAGGGTGCCAGGGCTTCCCGCCACTGCATATGAACTCCAGATGCATGCAGCACTTTGTGCATCTGGCTTCACATGGGTACTGGGGAATTGAAACCCAGCTGTCAAGCTTTGCAAGCAAGCGCCCTTAACTTTTGAGCATCTCTCCAGCCTAGGAATTAATACTCTCATAAAGGAAGACCAAGGGAGCTTGTTTGCCTGTATGAAACTTGTGAAAAGACTTTCATCTATGAGAAAATAAGTCTTCACTAGGCAGTAGCTTGATTATGGACTTCCTAGCACCTAGAATTATGAGCTTATAAATTGTTGCTTATAAATTGTCCACTCTAAGGTTTTTATTGAAAAGAGCAGCCTGAATAGACTGACAGATGCCAGAAGATCCTGTTGGGATTCGGCCTCTGTTACTGTGAGAGGGATGTGAGACTGATGTAGGCCTCGATCAGACTGTCTGGACAGCATCATCCTGGCTGCCCTGCTGTGGACATATGCCCAAAAGCAGAGGCATGCTTGAGCATCAGTGAGGACATGACACTCACTCAAAATGGATTCCTCCTTCCCCATGCTGCCCACTAGTGTTGAGCTGCTTGTGATATTTGGAAAAATTACCTTCCTGGGCACCTTGCTGTGCTGGGCTCATGGTAAGACTTTGAGGGTCCTCTAAGGTTTCAAAGGACTCCAGCAGTGCAGAATGTTGTTGTTGGTTTAAGAGGATAAGAGCCCTAAGATCACAACTGCCAAATCTCAACCTAAATGCCTTTGGCAGTGCCTTGTTTGGGGCTTCTGCAACACTAACTCTACTTTGTTTGGGAACATAATCCTACAGCCCCAGGCACTTTATTTTGGGTCATATCTTGAGCAACCTTAATACTTTATGGAATTAATTTCCATTTTCCTCTTACTGACCTCCAAGTACTTCTAACATCTTTGAGGATTAATAATAAATTTTGTGGAGCTTTCCAAGGAAACTGATACCTGTCTTTCAAATTTTAATAGTGAAAATGAAGTTATTTTTTTCCTGTGGTGGAATGATTAGTGATTACTTTTTGTAGTGTTAATTTTTTGTTGTGATTAATATGGTACCAACCTTCTGGAAATGAAATGTAGTTTTAAGGACTCTGAGTAAGATGACTAAAATGTATCATGATATTTTGGGTTTGGCAACCAAGCAGTTTTTTGAGACTACATTATATTAAAAATTACTTTTTTTCCCTCTAATTAGAGAAATATTATTGTCCTACTAGAAGATATCAACTCTATTCTCTCCTACCTCACAGTTGAGAACAGGACTTTGGAATAGCCAATGTGTCTAGAAGGCTGTGGTCTGAGGCTGTTTTTGGGGGGAAGAGGCAAACCCAGCAGACTGCATTTTTTCTTTTTTCTTTTTTGTTTTCATGATGAAGTCATTTTTATTTTTTACTTTTTTGTTTTGTTTTTTGATGTAGGGTCTCACTCTAGCTCAGGCTGACGTGGAAATTACTATGTAGTCTCAGACTGGCCTCAAACCCACGGCAATCCTCCTACCTCTGCCTTCTGAATGCTGGGATTAAAGGTGTGTGCCACCACACCCAGCTTCAGACTGGCCTTTTTTTATGTGACAGTGAGAGAGACAGAGAGAGTGAGAGTGAGTCAGGGCCTCCAGCCATGTGCTGCCTTGTGCACATGTGAGACCCTGTGCATATATTACCTGGCATCTAGTTTACATGGGATCTGAGGAATCAAAAATGGGTCCTTAGGCTTTGCAGACAAGTGCCTTGATCACTAATCCATCTTTCCAGCCCCTGAGGCTATTTTTGATGGCTCTTAAGTGGGAGCTTTGGAACCAGAGGGAGCACACAGCAATTCTTTACGCCTAAGACAAAGCTGTCTTCTAACTGGGAAAGACATAGAAATGAAAACACAAAGAACAAGAAAGAGACTCCTGGTGGTAAACCAAAGGAAATCAGAGACCTGTAGATGGAAAGAACAGTATGATTTGTTGTAAATTCCAAAGCAACCTTCTAGTAAGACCATTGTACAAATTCATGTGGACTGTACTCCTCAAGGACTTAAATTTATTCAAAAATAAGCAATGATAGACTTGTTGTCTTGACAAAATTGTCAAAGTTCTATGATGAAAGGAATAAAATGGACCATGGAGCACTTATGTCAGGGCAGCTTTCTAAAATCCTGCCTTCTGACCTGCCCCTCTCATCATGTGGGCAGCCTGTCCAAAGGGTTTGCCTGTGTGCTACTTGCTCACTCCAGAGGAAATATGGGTGGTCTGCTTCCATCTCCTCAGAGAGAATTTTTTTAATAACTGAAATTTGCATACACATTTTTTAAATTTAATTTTTATTTATTTGAGAGTGACAGAGAGAGAAAGGGGCAGAGAGAGAATGGACGCATCAGGGCTTCCAGCCACTGCAAATGAACTCCAGATGCATGTACCACCTTGTGTACCTTGTAGTACCTTGTGGGTACTGGGGAATCAAGCCTCAAACCAGGATCCTTAGGCTTCACAGGCAAGTGCTTAACTGCTAAGCCATCTCTCCAGCCCTCTCCCCCTCTTTTTTTGAGGTAAGGAATCACCCTGGTCTAGGCTGACCTGGAATTCATTATGTAGTCTCAGGGTGGCCTCGAACTCACGGTGATCCTTCTACCTCTGCCTCCCTAGTGCTGGGATTAAAGGCGTGTGCCACCACAACTGGCTGCTCAGAGAGACAGTTGATGGGGTTCAGGATATCTTTCTAAGTTTATGTTCCTAGCTGAGGTGATAGCCATTCTCCGCGGAAGACTAATCAGATGAAACTGCCAAGCAGCTTGGGGTAGGCCCTAAGTTTTATGAAGAATATAGTTAAAAGGGCTGGGTGTCCTATAGGGAACTCAAACCCAACATATTCAAATTGAACCAGACATCCTCCTATCCTCCTACTCTTTCTAAACCTGCTCTTCTATGAGCTCTTGCTCAGACAAAAGCATCTCCCTCTCCCACTTGCTCGTTCTAAAGGCTTGTGGTTTGATCTTGGACCCAAACATTCTTTGCCTATGATTTATCAATTCATATTCATGAAGGACTTTTTTTTAAAATTATTTATTTATTTATTTATTTGAGAGCAACAGACACAGAGAGAAAGACAGATAGAGGGGGAGAGAGAGAGAATGGGCGCGCCAGGGCTTCCAGCCTCTGCAAACGAACTCCAGATGCGTGCGCCCCCTTGTGCATCTGGCTAACGTGGGACCTGGGGAACCGAGCCTCGAACTGGGGTCCTTAGGCTTCACAGGCAAGCGCTTAACCGCTAAGCCATCTCTCCAGCCCTCATGAAGGACTTTATTAAATGTTTCTGCTTCTTTTAACCTCCGTTACCACTATGCTAGGTCAAGCCACTCTCTGAGGCTTCTTAAATGCAAATCTGCATATGTACCTCCTCTGTTCAAAGGCTTCAGTGACTCTCATGTTGGAAATCCAAGTAATATGACTGGTCTGGGATATGCTGCTTCCTCCTGTGTTTATATTCTCTGTCCCAGATTTACTCCAATTAAATTTCCAGTAGGTCTTGTTCTCATGGCTTTCTGATGGTGCCCCTCTCCATGTCCACCTGCTTTGGCTTGATTATTCCTACTTACCTTTTATATTATCTCTTATTGGTTAACTTTGTGTCTGCCTAGGCCATGGGCCCTTCTCTGTGCCTCCATAGAAACTGTAGCTATGAATTTCTTCGCAGGACTATGCTACTTGAAAGTGAGCTTATGTTTGTCTGCTGCCACAGCAAGGAGGCTGACAGGCATATGGCATATAGGAGCCTTATTCCCGTGGCTTCTGCCCACACAAAAATGTTCCTTCATAGCAGATCATGCTGTACAGCTTGGAGGGTTACAAATGATATTGGAAAGAGCAGGCCTTTCCCACACATCAAGACATAATGCTACTAGGTTAGTCAGTGTAAGTTTCCAGGGCAATATCAAGCAAAGTAACCGGGGTCCACATACATCCATAAGATGGGCAACTGAATTAGAACAGAACACAAAATAAAATCCTTCAACATCCTTTCATGACAGGATAAGCTTTGATTATCCAGTGCAAGGTTTTGGTTTTTACATCATTCTAAGATTCTTAGTAGCAGTTGAATGTGTGCTAACATCTCTGTTTTAGATGTGTAGAGTGAGAAATGAACATTGCAATGTGCAGAGAAGCAACCAAGTCTCCAGACTGACCCATTCCCTAGAGCTCAAGAGTCTGTTAAAAATTGTGCTGCTCTTACAGTTGCTGTATTTCCCAGGGTCAGAGAGGTTCTGATACCAGGGACTTACATTTTGCTAATGGGGACTATAAAACCAAAAGACTATTGTATCTCCTGGCACTTTCTCTCTTATTTCTTTTCTTATTTTTAAAATATTTTATTTTTATTTGTTTATTTGAGATAGAAAGAAGGAGGGAGAGAGAGAGAGAGAGAGAGAGAGAGAGAGAGAGAGAGAGAGGAGATAACAGGCACACCAGGGCCTCCAGCCACTACAAATGAACTCCACTCCAGACACTTGTGTCACCTTGTGCATCTGGCTTACGTGGGTCCTGGGCAATTGAACTGTGCTTTGGCTTTGTAGGTATATGCCTTAACTGCTAAGCCATCTCTCAAGCCCCTTTTCTTATTCTTGATATTTGTGTGTATGTATGTGTGTTGTGTGGGGTGGCTGCATGTGCATTTGTGTCTGGATGCCAAAGGCTATGTAGAGTATCTTCTTCAGGGTCTCTTGTTGAACCTAGAGCTCACTGATTCAGCTAGGCTAGCTAGTGAGCAAGCTACAGGGATTCTCCTGTCTCTGCCTCCCCAGAGCTAAGATTATAGGCATACACTGTGAACTCCAGGTTTTATGTGGCTGCTAGGGATCCAAACAGGTTGTCATGCTTGCATGGAAAGCATTTTGCCCATGGAGCCATCTCACAGCTCCCTCCTGACATTTTCACAAGAGAAATAAAAGCAAAGTAGTCAGCAAAGAAAGTCAGTAAAGAAATGCATAGGTGAAGACTCTACACATTAAGTCTGAACAAGTGCACAGTGAAACCAAGAATTCTCCTTGAGGACATTCCTCCTACAGTGAGGAAGGGGCTGCACCCATAGGAATTGGTATTGACCTAGGGAATTCCTAAAGCTACAGGGAAGAAGACATGACATTCCAAAGCAAGAAAGCACCAAAGAGGAGTCCAAACAAAACAAGGTTGTTGTAGCCACATTACACAATGGCATAATCATTATCTTAGTGGGAATAAATAACCAGTTGATACCTGCAGTTATCAAGTGAGTGAACAGGACAGGAAACTAGCAGCAGCTCATTCCATTATCCTCCTGTTGGGAAGGAAAGTGAGCAGCTATTACTCTGCCTTGTTGGGCCTTGCAAGGCCCCGATGCGAGGCCTAGTGGACCTTCCTGAGCCTAGCTAAAGTTTGGCGATCTGCCTCAGGCCAGCTATGACTCAGCAAGACACCTAATGGCCTCTGGCCTGTCACTTCCACATAGGAGTTGGAATTCCCCCACACGTGACGCTTAGAACCAATCATTTCAAAAGTCGCAGTATACTATTGGCCCTTACCTCTTCCCACATCCTAGAATCCTCACCCTCATTCTCAACACTATATAGGTAACTGCCTGTAACAATAAAGTGAGTTCCTCCTACCTCTGCCTCTGGAGTGCTAAGATTTAAGGTATGCACCACCATGCTCAGCAGACTATGATATTTTTGAAGGCAGGAGAGTCACTTGAGCACTATAGGTGCCCACTTCATATACATCAAAATATACATAGGTCAGCACATCTCTGAGAGAATCAGAAAGAAGGACTAGAGACAGTGTGGGTCATAGCACGTGTAAAGTAATCATGATGCAGGGAAAATAATAGACTGGTCTGTTTGTTTATTCAGCCAAACATATAGGGAGTGGCCTGTGCACTAGATCAGTGGACAAGACACTCACAGTTCTTTATGCTAGGGAAAAAATAGGTGCAAGAGGCTCAGGGAAAGACCTGACCTCTAACTCCCCCATGATCATTACTATTATGTCTCCTTCCTGACTATTATGACATTCTTGGATTAGGAAAAAAGAAGGAAGGATAAAGTTCACATGAAGTTCACTGCTTGGTTGTGCATTCCCAAGAGACTGCTCAAGGGAAGACTTTGGCTGACCTGATGGAACCAAGAGGAAAGAATTATAAATGCCTGGGGTTTTTTTAGGCAGAGAAATTCCCTGTGGGCTGAAGGATGACTATTTTCCACCCAGCATCTGAATTTGAGAAACAAAACTCTCTTTAAATAGCTGCCGTTTCTGGCCACATCTTCCATGTATCCAAATAACACACTCTATGTTGACTCTTCAGCTTTAATATAAACTCTTGACTTCCTCCTCTGAAAGGTGAGGATTTAGCACTTTTATTTCCTCTCTTCTTCCAACATAATCACATCATAAAATTTTTTTCTTAAGTCAATCTTCAGGGTTGACACCGCTATGAGTTTTATAAATATTTTCCAGAGCTAAAACATGTAGTGTGTTACAATTTCCTTTGTAATACTTTATTTTTCTTAGTGGAATTTAAAATTGTTATGCTTTGATTAATACCTACCCATAATTTTCCTCCAATGCTTTCCCAGAACTGTTAATTCCCTTTTTCATAGGTCAGTAATCAGATAGTTAATTGTCATTTTATTTTTAACATATTCCATCTGGAGTCCACAGGACCCCAGCTCTCTAGTTGAGTCATCTTTCCTGAATCCTGTCATTCTGTCATTCTTTGTTCACTCATTTTGTTTGGTAGCTTATCTCCTGTAGTACCTCCTACATAAAGTGCACTTGAATCCTACAGGATCATTTTCACTCATATGATATATATGTATGTTTGTATGTTTATTTTTGGCATGTATATGTGTGTGTATGTTAGATGCATGTGTGTGTGCATGTGTGTAGATACCAGAAGTAGATGTCAGGTGTATTGATAATTCTCCTCATTTTTTTTTCTTTTTAAAAATTTATTAGTGTGTGTGAGAGAATGGGCATGCCAGGACCTCTAGCCACTGCAAATGAACTCCAGAAGCATATGCCACCATGTGCATCTGGCTTACATGGATTCTAGGGAATCAAACCTGGGTCCTTAGGTTTTTCAGGCAAGTGCCTTAACTAGGCCATATCTCTAGCCACACTTTATTTTTTGAGATAGTTTCCTATTGAATTCAGAACTCACCAATTAGGCTACATTAATTTGTTAGCCAGCAAGCCTCAAGGATTCTCTTGTCTCCACCTTCTCAGCACTGAGATTCCAGGAACATGCCACCATGCCTGGATTTTACATGGATGCTGGGGATCCAAAGTCAGGTCCTCCTGCTTGTATGGCAAGCATTTTACCAAACAAGCCATCTCCCTAGCCCCCATATCATATGTGACATATGTTATAAATAATATAGAAATATTAATATATGAGTATAAATAGAAATATAATATGTAATAATTTAAAACCTAATAAATATCATAAAAACATATATGGGAAAGGGTCTCATGTAGTCCAGGCTATCCTCAAACTCATTATATAGCAAAAGATGAACTTGAACTTCTGATCCTCCTGCCCCCACCTCTTAAATGCTGGATTACAGGTCTACATTGCCCTATTTTATTTATACAGTTCTATGGAACAAAACCTAGACATGTACTCTTCCAATTGAGCTACATTCCAAGCCCACTATTTCATGGTATTTTAAACTGAGAAATCATTTTTGTCCTATAAGTTATCTGGCCTTTTTTTGTGGACTCAGTTGTATTGTTTCTCTGAAGACATTAATTATGGTTTTCTTGAAGTTTATTCTGCTCTTTGTGTTGTCTGAGGTTTCCTGAGAATTTCTACATTTGATTACAATCCCCAGTAGTCAGTTCTTTAAAGATTTTAGTTTCCCTACGGATAAAAGAAAACAAAACAAAACTTCTAGGCTGCTCCCCAGATGTCGGAGCTGCATCACCAGTGTGTCTATTGTTGGAGAGGCCTGGCTGATGGAGAGAAGTAATTTGGTGACCAACCTTCATTCAGTTCAGCCTTTTAACAAACACACACTTCAGTCCTACGTCTGTCAGGTGCCATGGAGCCAGGTTGTTAGCTGCTTCTTTTGTCTACAACCAATGCCTGTCTCAAAGTCACTTACAGGTTACCACTGGCTATCCAGTTTCCAGCACTTTTAAATTTGTTTTTTAACTTTTTTATTGACAACTTCCATACATATAGGCAATATACCATAATAATCCCTTCCCACCACCCTCCCTTTTTCTCTCCCAAATTTCCCCTCCATCGAATTCCTTCTTCTTTCCAGTTAATCTCTCTTTTATTTTGATGTCATTTATTTCCCTCCAATTATGCAGGTTTTATATAGGTAACATCAGCCACTATGAGGTCATGAATATTATAATCACTTTGTGTCTGAAGACAGTATCACAACACACTCCTCCCTTCTTTTGTCTCTTACACTCTTTCTACCACCTCTTCCACAGTGGTCTCTCAACCTTGGAGGATGTAATAGAGACATCTCACTTCTCAGAACTATGGTATGTTTTGTGTCACCCCAGGAGTCACTGCAATCTGAGAAGAGAATCTTCTCTAACCAAAAGTGAGAGTATATATGGACATAAACATGAGTATTTAGAGGGTAGTTTTGTGGGAATAATATCCTTTTGACAGGCAACAATAGTAATTTCCCCGCTAGGGCTTATAGCCTCCTCAGCCTTAGGCTTTTGATTAGGGTCTCAGTACCATTAGGGTCTCAGTACCAGGCATGTAGTCCTTCTCATGGGGTGGGCCTTCAGTCCACTTAGAGAGCAGCTTGTTTCCCTCATAACAGACATTGTATCATTGCACCAGTTGGCATATTTGGCCTGACTTTCCAGCTATAAATTTACAGGGTTCACTGCTGGTTAAGACCATTGATGACTTTTCTCCTCTAACAGGCTGCATAGATCTTTCAACAGAGAGCAGGCTTGCAGCTCAGCTTTAGCTTGATCTCTCAGTGATCTACAGCACAAAACTATAGAGTCTTTATCAGCAGGGTCTTACCACCTTGTTCTGGTGAGCAACCAAAGAGCCTTGGCAATAGCCTGTTATGTTTGGGGGCCATCAGGGGCTTCCCTGGCCAACAACTCCCTGAAAGGTATTCTATTCCTGGCACTGAAATTTTCTTATAACAATCTATGGCTTCTAGGCACAGCATTATCCACACCTAAGGATACTTCTACCCAAATTGTTAATATATATATATATATATATATATATATATTATATATATATATATATATATATACACACACACATATATATACACATACATATATATACAAATATATATTTACATAGTGAAGAAGTAGGTTTTCATATGGCTCATTATAACATCGTTAATTTTGATTAACCCTCTTCCTGCCCCCTCCTCTTCTTCATCCCCACCTCTGACCCCACTTAGATCATTTCATCCCCAGTGTTCTGCCCCTCTACTTACATATCAATTATATCCTCCTCTCTAATCCCTCCCTTATGGCCCTTATCTAGATTCTTGACCTCTACTACTGAATTTTATTCAAACATACATACAAATCTGAACAATTGAATCTATGGTCAATATGTGAGAGAAAACATGCAGCATTTGACTTTCTGAACCTGGGTTACCTTATTTATTATAATCTTTTCCAGATCCATTTATTTTCCTAAAAATGTCATAATTTCACCTTTCTTTAGTGCTGAATAAAACTCTACATCTTCAGTATCCACATTCACCAGTTATTGTGTATCTAGGTTGGTTCCATTTCCTAGCTATTGTGAATAGAGCAGCAATAAATATGAATGAGCAAGTATCTCTAGCACAAATAGAGTCCTTAGGATATAAGCCAAGGAGTGGTATGGCTGGGTCATATAGTAAATCTATTTTTACCTATCTAAGGAACCTCCACACTGATTTCTATGATGAACACACTAGTTTACATTCCCACCAACAATAGAGAAGAGTTTTTCTTCCCCCAACATTTGTCAGCATTTATTGTCACTTGATTTCTTTTAAAAATATTTATTTATTAGAAAAAGAAGGAATCCTACCAAACTCCTTCTATGAAGCCAACATCACCCTGATACCAAAACCAGGCAAAGATAGAACAACAACAAAAAACATTACAGACGAATCTCCCTCATGAACACAGATGCAAAAATTCTCAACAAAATATTGGCAAATAGAATACAAGAATGTATCAGAAAGATCATTCACCCTGACCATCTAAGCTTTATCCCAGAGATGCAGGGATGGTTCAATATATACAAATCAATAAATGTAATACATTATATAAATGGACTGAAGGACAAAAATCACATGATCATCTCATTCGACACAGAGAAAGTATTTGACAAAATCCAACATCCCTTCATGATAAAAGTCCTACAGAGACTGGGAATAGAAGGAACATATCTCAATATAATAAAGGCTATTTATGACAAGCCTACAGCCAACATATTACTAAATGGGGAAAAACTGGGAGCTTTTCCAATAAAATCAGGAACAAGACAAGGGTATCCACTGTCCCTACTTTTATTGAATATAGTACTGGAAGTCTTAGCCATAGTAATAAGGCAAGAAACACATATAAAAGGGATACAAATTGGAAAGGAAGAGATCAAGTTATCATTATTTGCAGATAACGTGATTCTATACATAAAGGACCCTAAAGACTCTACCAACAAACTGTTAAAGCTGATAAACACCTACAGCCATGTAGCAGGATACAAAATAAATACACAGAAATCAGTAGCCTTCATATATGCTAACAACAAACACACAGAGGATGAAATCAGAGAATCACTCCCATTCACAATTGCATCAAAGAAAATAAAGTACCTTGGAATAAACCTAGCCAAGGAAGTAAAGGATCTCTACAATGAAAACTTTAAAACATTCAAGCAAGAAATTGCAGAAGACACTAGGAAAGGGAAAAACATCCCTTGTTCCTGGATTGGAAAAATCAATATTGTGAAAATGGCAATCTTATCAAAAGCAATCTACACATTTAATGCAATCCCCAACAAAATTCCAATGGCCTTCTTCACGGAAATAGAAAATACTATCCAAAAATTCATTTGGAATCACAAAAACCTCAAATATCTAAGATAATATTGGGCAACAAAAATAAGGCTGGTGGTATCACCATACCTGATTTTAACCTATATACAGAGCCATAGTAACAAAAACAGCATGGTATTGGCAACAAAAGCAGACATGTAGATCAATGGAACAGAATAGAGGAGCCAGATGTAAGTCCAGGTAGCTATAGCCACCTGATGTTTGATGAAAATGCCAAAAATATTCATTGGAGAAAAGGCAGCCTCTTCAGCAAATGGTACTGTAAAACTGGATACGTATCTGTAGAAGGATGAAAATAGATTATTCTCTCTCACCAAGCACAAGAATTAAGTCCGAATGGATTAAAGACCTTGACATCAGAACTGAAACTCTGAAATTGCTAGAGGAAAAAGTAGGGGAAACCCTTCAACATATTGGTCTTGGCAAAGAATTTCTGAATATAACTCCAATTGTTCAGGCAACAAAACCACAGATTAACCACTGGGACCTCATGAAATTACAAAGATGTTGTGCTGCAAAGGACACTGTGAATAAAGCAAAGAGTCAACCTATAGAATGGGAAAAAAAATCTTTGTCAGCTATATATCTGATAGAGGATTAATATCTAGCATATAAAAAGAACTCAAAAAGTTAAATAATAAGAAATCAAACAAGCCAATTAAAAAATGCTATGGAGCTAAATAGAGAGTTCTCAAAAGAAGAAATATGGATGGCATATAAGCATCTAAAAAAATGTTATACATCCCTAGTCATCAGGGAAATGCAGATTAAAACTACATTGAGATTCCATCTCACTCCTGTCAGATTGGCTTTCATCATGAGAACAAATGATCATAAATGCAGGTGGGGATATGGTAAAAGAGGAACCCTGCTACACACTGTTGGTGGGAATGCAATCTGGTCCAGCCATTGTGGAAATAAGTATGGAGGTTCCTAAGACAGCTAAAAATTGATCTATCATATGACCCAGCTATAACTCCTAGGCATATATCCTAAGGACACATCTCATTTCCTTAGAAGTATGTGCTCAATCATGTTTATAGCCTCTCAGTTCACAATAGCTGGGAAATTGTACCAGCCTAGAAGTCCGTCAACTGATGAGTGGATAGTGAAGATATGGCACATTTATACAATGGAGTGCTACTCAGCAGTAAAGAAAAATGAAGTTATGAAATTTGCAGGAAAATGGATGGATCTGGAAAGGACTATATTAAGTGAGGTAACCCAGGCCCAGAAAGCCAAGTGCTGCATGTTCTCTCTCATATGTGGATCCTAGCTACAGATATTTGGGCTTCTGTGTGAGCAGGGAAAAACTCAGTAGCAGAGGCCAATAAGCTAAAAAATGAATATAAAGGGACGAGAAAGGAAGTGAGGAGGGTACTTAGTTGGATGGTATCGTATATATGTAAATAGAAGAATAAATTAACGAGAGTGAAAAGGTCAAAGTGAGGTCAGGGGAAGAGATTGAGTAAAGGAAAGGTGGAGGAAGGGCTAATCAAAATCTAAGAGGATATAAATAAATTATATGGAATCCTCCGGTTTTAGACAATGGAACACTCAGGAGCCATATATCGTTGCTAGAAAATTTTCAGTTCCAGGGATGGGATACCCTCCAGTGAGTTGTTGGCCAGGGAGGTCCCTGGTGCCCCCAAAACATTATAGGCCATTGCCGAGGCCCTTGGTTTCCCACCAGGAATAGATGGTAAGACCCTATTGCCGAAGACTCCACATATTTGGGCTGCAAGGCCACTGAGAAATCCTGCTGGAACTGAGCTGATAACCTCCTCCATGTAGACCAGCTGACAGAAAGCTTCAAGAAGCCATTCTACATGCAGTTCAATGGAAGAAAGAGATACCACCAGTGAAGATACTCAACAGTGTACACTGCAAGCCTTATAGTTGGCCAGCCAGGCCAAATGAGCCAACGGGTGCAATAGTAGCACATCTATCAGGTGGAAGCCAACTGCCCTCTAATTGGACTGTAGGCCTGCTCCATGGGAGGGAATACATCCCTGATACTGAAAATTTAAAACAGGGGTAGTCATGAGCCGTAGGGGTGTAACATCTGCTGATGTCTGGATAAATGTATATACTATGCTTATCAAACATCCCAGTAAGCACTTCTGTTAATATTCATACCCTTATATTAATGCTACTCTCACTTTGGGTAGAGAATCTTCTCCTTTGAGATGGCAGTGACCTTGCGACAACTCCGAAGGTATCATGGTGCAGGAAAGAAGTGATTGGAGTACTGAGTAACATCTCAATCACACCTTCCAACACTCAGGGTCTAAAGCACAAGAGGTGGCAGAAAGAATGGAGCCACAGGAAGTGTAAGACTCCTTACAATGTGCTCCTTCCAGACAAAAAATGGCCTAGATATCCATGACCTCATAGTGCCTGACACTACCTACACAAGACCATCATAAGAGGAGGAAAATATGACATCAAAATAAAAGAGAGACTGATTGAGACGGGGAGGGGATATGATGGAGAATGGAATATCAAAGGGGAAAGTGGGGGGAGGGAAGATATTACCATGGGATACTTTTTATAATCATGGAAGATGTTAATAAAAATTGAGAAAAAAAGAATGAAAAGAGTAACAAAGTGAAGTCATGAAAAAAATATTTTATTTATTTATTTGCATACAGAGAGAGATAGAAGGGAGACAGGGAGAATGGACCAGGGTCTCCAACTGCTGAAAACTCCAGATGCATGGACCACTTTATGCATCTGACTTTACATGCTGTGGTGGTTTGAATATAATAGATGGCCCCCAATATATTCAGTTCTTTATTTGTTTGTAGTTTGCGTTTGCAGCCACCTGGCTGGAGGCAGTGTCACTGGGTGGATCTTAAGGTGTGGTGGTCAGGGTTTTTTTTTGTTCATTTTCTTTTTGTGTTGTTTGTATAAATGGTTTATCATATCTAATTTTATTAATTTGAGTCTTTTTATCTTTATTATTATTATTTACAACATATTTCATATGGATACATCATGTGTTGGCACCCTCTTTTCCTTCATTCCATTGGGAACACCTCTTGGTGGCATTGCAAGCTTGTGGTTTATGCATTCAGCAGTTAGTTGTTTTGGGTGGTAGGGAATACCTCTTGGCATGATGTCTCAACTCATGGCTCTTACAATCTGTTTGCCCCCTCTTCTGCCTAACAGTTTGAGAAAAACTGGTTTCAGTTCTTCAATGAAGGTTTGATAGAGTTCAGCTGGGAAGCCTTGCAGTCCTGGACTTTTCTTTTGGGGGACGTTTTTGATTACCTTTTCAATCTCCATTGATGTGATAGGTTTGTTTAGGAGATTAACCTGTCCTGACTTTAGTTTTGGTGGGTGGTATGTGGCTAGGAATTCATTAATTTCCTCCAGATTATCCAATTTTGTGGAGCAGAGGTTTTGGAAGTATGTCCTGATGATTCTTCCAATTTTATTGATGTCTGTTGTGATCTCTCCTTTTGAATTTCTGATTTTGTTAATTTGAGACTTCTCTTTTTTTTCATTGATCAATTTGGCCTGGGGTTTATCAATCTTGTTTATTTTTTCAAAGAACCAGCTTCCTTTAATTGATTTTGAAAATCGTATTCTTAGTTTCCAATTCATTAGTTTCTGCTCTGCTCTTGATTATTTCTTTGCATCTGGAGCTCTTATGGTTAAATTCTTCTTGTTTTTCTAGTGCCTTTAGGTGGACAAGTAGGCTATTAATTTGGAATCTATCTTTATCATGAAGGCATTTAGCACTATGAATTTTCCCCTTAGGGCTGTATTCATTGTGTCTCATCAGTTTTGGAAGGTGGAGCAAGAGGCAGCAAGCTTACAGGGTACAGCCAGCCCCAAGCCAGCTGCAGGGGAACCTTCAAAGACTGAGGACTGGGAAACTGAGAGGAGGGGCTGGGTCTCTGTTTTGATCAAAGCAGCTAAGGGCCTTATTGGTCTTGTTTATCCTTTTAAAGAACAAACTCATTGTTTCATTGATTTCTTTTTTGTATTTTGTTTTGTTTCTATTTCATTAATTTATATCCTGATCTTCATTCTGATTTTTTTTTGTTTTCTTGTTCTTCTTTTTTCTAAGTCCTAAATGTATAACATTAAGCTATTTGCTTGTGACCTCTCTAATTTCTTAGTATATGCACTTAAAGCTATAAATTTCTTTCTCAGTACTGACTTCATTGCATCTCATAGGTTTTGGTATGCTGTGTTTTCCTTATCATTTGATTGTAGGAGTTTGTTGGGCTCTGAAAGGCCCAGGCATGAGGCCTAGTGGAACTTCCTGAGCCTAGCTAAACTTTGGCGACCTGTCTCTGGCCAGCTATGACTCAGCAAGATGCCTAATAGCTTCTTGCCTGCCACCCCCACATAGGAGTTGGAATTATTTCAATAGTCACAGTTTACTATTGGCCCTTACCTCTTCCCACATCCTAAAATCCCCACCTTCGTCCCCAACATGATATAGTCAACTGCTTTTAACAACAAAGAGAGTTCCTGCTTCCACAAGACTCCCAACTCAGTGTGGTTTATCTCTGGTGACTAGGAGAGATTCTGGGTCATATAATGTCCACCCTTCTCCTCAACCCTTTGGAAGGAATCAGCTGGCCTGGTCCCTCCTCAGCACTACCTGCCCACCAGCGGAGCCTGGCATCTGGCGCCCAATGTGGGGCTCCAGGAACCCGTCAGACTAGTGCCCCATGAAAGACATTTGTTGAGGAGGTCAATCGGTGTGCAGGTGAGCATACCCTCATAAGTTATGAGACAGTCTTCATATTTACCAAGGAATGAACTCAGATGAACCTGACCATGTGGATGTTAATCTTTTGGAACCTTTTTTTGAAGAAATAGACATAGACTTGGTGCTTGCAACTAAAGGTGTCTTCTGGAGTGGTAAGCCAAATTTTATGGACTATTCTAATGAGAATCTTAAAATGCTAAATACAGACAGCATTAAACTTCAAGGCTTAGCTTATGCGTTTTCTAAGGGAAAGGAAAGACTGCAGGGGACTTTGTTGGAACTGTACTATTGGCATAAGGGCTGGCTGTGTCCTGCTGCCCAGGCCCAGAGAGTTTAATCAAGATTAAATTTGTAATGGACTGATATGCTTAGCTAGAGATATTGGACTGAGAGATTTAAGATTTGTTTTCTTTTTCTTTTGGTTTTTTGAGGTAGAGTTTAACTCTAGCCCAGGCTGACCTGGAATTCCCTATGGAGCCTCAGGGTGGCCTAAAACTCATGGTAATCCTCCTACCTCTGCCTCCCAAGTGCTGGGATTAAAGGTATGAACCACCACACCTGGTGGAGATTTAAGATTTTAAGCTAGAAAACCTCAAGCAAGTTAAAATTACAGGCACTGAGACTAATTTTAGGTTATGGTGGTTCAATATACATTGTTTTAGTCTCTCCTTGCTATGCCTTATACCAGTTAAAAATGTTTACTCTATGCCTTTATAAGTTAGAAGTGTTTAACTTGTTTTGTTTTACAGATATTAATATCTTAAATTGGTCAAGACTGTGGAGACCTTTAAAATTAAACTAAGTACAATTTATAATATATGATGGTTATAAATCTATTGGGAGCCAAGGACAAAATGTGGTAATTTAAATAGATGGCCCCTCTTGGCAGCTTGTACCCAGCCCTCCCCTACTGGATTTGGTGGGCAAACCACCTTCTGGGAGACTGCCACGAGGCTCCCTTGGACTGACCCAGGTGGGGACAGGGGAAAAATCTGCCCTCTCATGGTAACTGGGCTCACTGACCTTTTCCTGCGCCTACTGGGCATCAGCACATGCCGGGAATATCTAAACATGCCATTAGTCATATGCTTCAATGCTTTGTAACTCTCGGGCTGCCTGATCAAATTAAAACAGATAATGGCCCCTGCTTCATAAGCAAGGCCTTTATAGATTTTCTCCAGACCTGAAAAATCTCACATTCCACAGACATCCCATACAACCCCTCAGGCCAAACTATGGTTAAAAGATATAATCAGACTCTCAAATCTCAATTACAAAAACAAAAGGGGGAATCCTTACCCCCACATGACCAACTAAAAAAGGCATTATTTACCCTAGATATTTAAATTTTTTCTTAAGAAGATAAACAATTATCCCCTTTCAAAAACATTGGTCCTCATCTGGATCTACAGTTCTATCTGTGTAAGATGGAGGAACCCATTGACCGGGGCCTGGAGAAGACCAGACCCCCTTCTCACAGCAGGAATAGGGTTTAGATGTGTCTTCCCTCAAGATAAAAAAAGACCCATTTGGCTTTAGGCTTGTACTTTTAATGTCTAAGTATCCTTCATACTCACAGCTTTAAAGTAGTGCCTGAGAAAGTTCAAACTGTGCCTCCCTTCAAGATCTTGGGCTCAATCCTTACCCTAGATACAGTGTCACCTGTTAGATGCTCTATATACTAGGGTTAAAAGTTGTCATTTGGAGTGTCATGTAGGCTTTCAATGGATTTGTGTTATTTCTAAAAAATATTTCCTTGGATCTAATTCAGTTACATTCAGAGATTTTTGTCTTTGTAAAATAATCATCTTACTTTTGATGCAGCTCAAACTGCTGATGACTTAATATCTGCTCTTAAGTCTGCCTTGCCTGGATGGAATTCTCTCACTTCTTGGATAGAAAGCTTTATTGCTACAGGTGTTTGTCTTTTACTCATTCTGTGTCTGCTGCCCATACTCGTTAAATGCCTTTTGAGATCCATTATAGATATCCATGCAAAAGTACAGCTATGGATCTGACCCCGGCTTCCTGAGACATTATCTTAAAGCCCCTGCAGAGGTAGTCAAAGATAGGTAAGATTCTCTTGAGTTAGTTCAACCTAAGATAGGGTATGAATGATGAAATTCATGTATCAATGAAGGGTAAGGCCCAAATATAATAGAGGACAACCTAAGACAGACACAGTCTTTCTGCACCGAGGCCCAGAAGGGCCCTGTTCATAAAAAGTAAAAAAGAGGGAAGGAATTGTCTGGAGCCATTTGGCTGGCCTTGTATCCATAGCTCTGGGCCATTTGACAGCAAGACTTTAGCACCTATATGTAATCAAGATTATACACATTCAATGTTACTGATTAGAGCTGGCCATTCCTTAATATTTATGTTTATATTGCTGAGATTGTTTGTTTCCCAACGTTGGGATAATCTTTTTATACTGAGAAGTGGTTAAAGTGCAAAAACTCTGTAACAGAAAGGAGTTTTTTGATAGAAACTTATGTAAAGCTCATGGAATTTTTGTCCATGGGAAAACTTTATAAAAAGAAAAAGACCCATTTGGGTACCAGCGAGAGACCTAAAATATCTGGGCCTCCCTGGCTGCTTGCAGTACAGTTGCCCATATGACCTTAAAAAATTGCTCAGCCACCTTCCCTATCCCTGTCCAGCTTTTCGCAATGTTTCCTCTGGGCATTTGGGCCCTGCCTTCCCCTAATAATTCCAGTATAGATGTGAGATACATTAATCCTTCCTTCTTTACTTTTAACACAACTGAGCCCAATGCTCATTGCTGCCTGCCTTCTGGAATGGTTTATGTTTGTGGAGGCGGGATGGCCTATGACTTTCTGCCCACCAATTGGATGGGCCTTTGTGCCCTAGCCACCTTAATCCCAGATGTAGATATCATCCCTGGAAATGCGGCCCTCCCTATGCCCTTTTTTGATTATATCGAAGGGAGACCTATCTCCAACAACAGCTAGAGTCCCTGGCTGAGAGTCCTACAAAACAGGAGAGGACTAAACCTACTAATGGCCGAAAAGGGAGGCATATGTTTGTTTTTACAGGAAAAATGCTGCGTTTACATCAATAAATCGGGAATCATCCAAGACAAGATTAAAAGGCTGCAGGATGACTTGGAGAGGAGGCAGTGGGACCTCCAGGACAACTGCAGTTGGGCTTACATGACTTCTTACCCTACCTTCTCCCTCTACTTGGGCCCCTTCTTCTCCTTCTCCTTCTCCTCACTGTCAGGCCTTGTGTAATTAACAAAATTACACAATTTATTCACCAGTGGCTAGTGGCAATAAAACTTCATCAGGTCAAAATACATTATCACAGGCTGGCAACTCAGGAATTAAGTTCCTCAGATGACCCACTGCCACCTTCCCTGCCCTCCATGTGACTGATGACAGGTAAGATCTCAGAATGACTGAGACAACCTAAGATAGTCCATGGAGTGGGTTCTTAGTGAGCTAAACACATGGTACCCAATGATGGGTAAGATCCCCAGAGGGGGACAACCTAAGACAGGGGCATGGTGACTAATGCTCTTACAAAAACAAAAGGGGGAGATGTTGGACCCTGAAAGGCCCAGGCATGAGGTCTAGTGGAATTTCCTGAGCCTGGCTAAAGTTTGGCGACCTGTCTCTGGCCATCTATGACTCAGCAAGACACCTAATGGCTTCTTGCCTGCCACCCCCACATAGGAGTTGGAATTATCATTTCAATAGTCACAGTTTACTATTGGCCCTTACCTTTTCCCACATCCTAAAATCCTCGCCTTCATCCCCAATATGATCTAGGCAACTGCTTTTAACAATAAAGAGAGTTCCTGCTTCCACAAGACTCCCAACTCAGTGTGGTTTTGCTCTGGTGACTAGGAGAGATTTTGGGTTGTACGATGTCCACCCTTCTCCTCAACCCCTTGGGAGGAACCAGCTGGCCTGGTCCCTCCTCAGCACTACCTGCCCGCCGGCAGAGCCTGGCAGGAATTGATTTCTAGGAACTTCTTTATTTCTTTCTTGATTTCTTCAATGACCTATTCATCACTTAATAGTTTATTGTTTAATTTCCATTAGTATGTGGATGTTCTGTAGTCTTCCTTGCTGTTTAGTAATTTTATTCCATTGTGATGAAATAGAGACAAATTATTTCAATTTTCCTGTATTTGTTAAGATTTGCTTTGTATTCTAAAATATAATCTATTTTAGAGAATGTTCCATGTGTTCATGAAAGGAATATGTATTCTACATTTGTTATTGTCTTTTTTCTCTTTTCGAGGTAGGGTCTCACTGTTGTCCAGGCTGACCTGAAATTCATTATGTAGTCTCAGGCTGGCCTCAAGCTCACAGCAATCCTCACATGTCTGCCTTCTAAATGTTGGAATTAAAGGCATGCACCACCATGCCTGGCTTCTGTAGCACTTGGATGGAATGTTCTGTAGATGTCTGTTACATCCATTTGTTCCACAGTGTCATTTAGTTCAGATGCTTCTGTTATTTATTTATTATTTATTTCCAGGATGACCTATCAATTAGTGAGAGTGGAGTATTCAAGTCACCCTCTACCATTAAGCTTGGGTTAATCTGTGACTTTACATCCAGTAGTGTTTGTTTAACAAAATTGTGTTTAGTGTATATATATATTTAGGATTGTAATCTCCTCCTGTTGGATTGTTCCCTTAATCAATATAAAGTGACCTTCTTTGTCTCTTCTGACTAATGTTGATTTGAAGTATATTCTGTCAGATGTCATAACAGCAACACCTGCTTGTTTTCAAGGCCCATTGTCTTGAAATACCAATTTCCATCCTTTACCCTAAGGTAGTGTCTGTCTTTTATGGAGAGGTGAGCTTCTTGGAAGCAACAAACAGAAGGCTCCTGCCTTTTAATGCAGTCTGAAAGCTAGTGTCTGCTGGTTGTGGCCTTAAGACTACAGATATAATTAGTTATTACTGGATAATAACTCATTTTCAATAATATTAAAGAGATAATATTAAAGGGTATGTATTTATTCCTGTCATTCTTGATTTTATAGTGCTTGCTGTTTATCTGTTACTCTTTTGCTTTACCTATTACTCAAGCATGATTTCAGTCCTGTTTCTATGGATCAAACAACCAATTAGGAGGAGCATCATCCAACTCAGGTGTAAAAAGGAAAGACCTGATTGGTTGGTGGCCTCAGGAGACTGACTCAGGAAGGGCCAGCCCCCAGGTATTCTAAGCCCAGGAAAGGATGAGAAAGAAGCAAGAAACTGTCAATGGAGTTGATCTTGTGGCTATTTTGGTTGAGGCTGGCTCAACATGGGCTCTAGTCCTGCCAGGGCAGGTAAGGTGGTGTCCATGTTTCTGTGGACCAGTCCCTTAGCTAACTACCTATCAAAAAGAAAGGAAAAAAACAAAAACAAAAACAAAAAACCACTGTCTTTCTTCTAAAATGTATCATTATCTTGACTTTTCTTTCTCAGTTTTCTTTGGTGAGGCTCCTATTCTGCCATTTAACCAAAAGTCCAGTTTTCTTTTTTAGGAGAGAGGTTTATTGAGAATTAGTATGCCATGAAAGAGAGCATGGTGGGGTTCCAAAGCCAGAGAGCTAGCGAGAGGGAGAAGGAAAGGAGAGAGAGAGAAAAAAGAGAGAGAGAGAGGGCGAGGAAGGCTTCGGTTCTGAGAAGCATAAAAAATCATTATTTTTATAGATTTCTGAGGGGTAGGGCAGCTCCTTCATCCAGAGAAGGCAGGCTTTGTTAATGCTGCATTAGGAGTCACATCAACACTGAATAACATTTCAAGTGGCCTGGGGCCCTGGAAACAGGGGTCTGGTCTTACTTTCCCACCTGCTTTTAGCCCTAAGCAAAGGGTCTCTTCAAGGGACTGCACTTGTGTTCAAGTGCACTTAATGTATGCTGGATAGTGACACAGCTGGATTTCTATCTGCTGTGTACTACTGTTGTTTCTTTAAAAAAAAATTTTTTTTGTATTAAAAATAGATAGACCAACAGGGCCTCTTGCCACTGCAAATGAAATCTAAACACATGCATCACTTTGTGTGTCTGGCTTTATAACAGTACTGGGGAATTGAACCTGGGCCAGTAAGCACATTTAACCATTCAGCTGTCTCCCCAGCACTGTACTACCGTTTCTACACTCACTTGCCTGTTTCATGTTACTTTTCTTCCTTCTTCTTTTGCATTAATTCTTACTGTCTTATCAACTTGCCATATACATCTTTATATCTCCTATCTCCTTGTGTTAATCTCTGGATGCTTATTGACTTTGTGCTCTACAGATGGAAGAGGAAGTAGCAGGATGAGTGTTCATGGTGATTCTCAGGCTTACAAATGCACTGCATGGGTAAAGAGAGAAAGGAGCTGAATCAGCTAGTTCCTTGAAGTGATATATGATCTTACAATGGAGATTTTATAATCTATAAAATAAATCATGTCAGTTGCATCCAGTACAGGGGACATTCTTTGGCTCCAAGTGTCGCCAGTATTCCAGTTTTAACATGTGCCTATTGCTTGCCATGGAATCACACCATTGATATTCAGGACTCACAAATTGATGCACCACTAATTGTTTAGTTGCTTAATTTTTTATAGTTATTTGGATAGAGTTAGTAGAAGGAACAGGTGTTACCTGTAAACCTAATTTACTAATTTATCATCCTTCCTCTTCCCAGATTTCCCCATGATTTTTAAAGGAAGGGTTTAGCCTGGCATGGTGGTGCACACCTTTAATCCCAGCGCTTGGGAGACAGAGATAGGAGGATCACTGTGGGTTTAAAGCCACCCTGAGACTACCTAGTGAACTGTAGATCAGCCTGGGCCACAAAGTGAGACCATACCTCAAAAAACCAAAATGATAATAAATGAAGGGCTTTTGTCTGTTTCTAGAGCTCATCACCCAGCCCTCTCTATTCCTGCCACCACCTCTGAAATCCATTAACACATGCTTTGGTGTCTTTGTTATCACCACTTTGGATTCCTCAGAATCATTGTGTGTATGTGTATGTGTTCTTCATTACCCCTTCAAACTACCTGTAATGTCTTGGATTGTGTTTATAAGAGGTTTACACCTACTTCCATGTTCTGTTCAACCTTTTCCTTTAATTCCAAAATAAATTTAATTTCAAGTATTGAGAATTTAAAAACAAAATAGCTCATTTTAAAATTTTAAAATAATTTTATTACTCATTCATTTTTTTTTCCCGAGGTAGGGTCTCACTTTGAATCAGGCTGACTTGGAATTAACTATGTAGTCTCAGGGTGGCCTCAAATCACTTCTTTTCTTCCTTCTTTTTTTTTTTTTTTTTTGAGACAGCATGCAAGAGAGAGACAGAAGGAGAAAGAGAGAGAATTAGTGTGCCAGGGCCTCAGCCACTACACTCAAACTCCAGATGCTTGCACTACTTGGTGGGCATGTGTGACTATGTGTTTGACTCACCTTTGCGCGTCTGGATAATGTGGAATCTGGAGAGTTTCCCTAGGCTTTGCAGGCAAGTCCCTCAACTGCTAAGTCATCTGTTCAGCCCTGCCTTTTTTTAAAGTGCCAGGGATTCAACCCAGGGCCTTATACTTGATAGGTAAGCTGTCCCACTGAGTTTCATTTATTTCTTTATTGATACCTTAAGATATTTTCAGCAACACATAAAAGGAAATTCAACTTAATGTGTTTTCATTCTACATCACAAGAGCCCCACAACTGGGATGTTTTAAGCTTGTTGACATGTTTTTTAAAATCATCTTTAAACTCACCATTGTTGGTATACTGGGTTTCTCCAGTCTTGTCTCCTCGTGGTTGCAAGATAGCTTCCATTACTCCAGATCTCACTTCACACAATTAGGTTTAAAAGGCAGCAGAAAGGGTAGTCCCTTCTTACATAGTCTTTTAAGCAGTATGGACAGTATTTCAAAAAGGTTCTATGGGGCCAATATCTGGAGTTAGGTCACATGTCCTAGGTGAAAGGCACTATCAAAATAGTTGCTTATATTAGCAGTGTTTTAAAACTTCTTTTGTGGAAATGGAACCCCAATTGAACTGGTACCATAGAAACCTATATCCTGGGAGTTAGACTAAAAGGTGGAGCCCTCTAGAGGAACTTAGGGGGAGCACCTGAATCAAAGGGCCCTGGAGAGGGTGAGATGAATCCTAACCTTAAATTTCTCCTGTTTCTCTTTCTTCTCTGTCTTTTTCTTCCACCACCCCTCCCCACCCCCGGAGCTGGCCTGTAATTTCCTGTACCAGGATGTGGTTTACACCCACAATGAGCTATTGATCAAAGAGACCTACCCCATAACTGACTGCTGTCCCCAAAATGCATGACCCAAAATCCCCATGGGGTTGACATGCATCCCCAAAGAAGAAGGCCTCTTCAGAAAAGGTGCAGGGAGGAGGGAAAAGATGGTACCAACATGTGTTGCTTACATACTAAATATGTTCATAACTAATAAAAATAAATTTTAAAATTATTTTGTGGATGTGTATGATGTGTGCATGTACATGTGTGCACATGTGCACATACCAAGGCACATGTGTGGAGATCAGAGGAGAACTTTTAGGTGTTCCTCACCTTCTACCTTTTTTGAAGCAGGGTCACTTGTTCACCAAAGGATCCTTTTATGAGATTCCAGGAAATTCTCCAGTCTCTGCTGCTCAGTGGTCGATATCAGGTGTCTTCCTCAATCATTCTCCATCTTTATTTTTGAGACAGAGTTTATAATTGAACCTGGAGCTTACCAGTTCAGCTACACTTATTGGCCAGAAAGTCTCAGGGGTCCTCCTGTCTTTATCTTCCGAGCACTGGGACTAAAGAAGACTGATATAGCTTCCAGATTTTTTATGTGAGGGGCCTGGGTATGTGAACTCAGGTACTTAAGAGTTTCATGGCACACCCTCAATCCACTGAGCAATTTCCTCTGCCCTGAGTATGAGTATTTTAATCCTGTGTAGTAAGATGCTTCTGCCAGCAAAGAAGCAGTGTTTTGGAATGTTTGGTGTATGGTAGGAAAGCAATGATATTAAGTCTTTTTGTTCTTGTCTTGAGCTCCAGATTCATATTACCAGTTGTTACTGAACATTTCCACTTGATGACTCACATGATTCTCAAGTGAAGTGTCTTTTTCTTCCCTCCCTGCCTGCACACCAGCTCTTTTCTGTACTCTGCTCAAAAGTATCATCACCATCCACCCAGTTACCAGGCCAAAAACCTGGACCTTATCTTTTGACTATTCCCTTTTCCTTGCCCAATTCCCTCCCATGGTCTCCATCTCCTACAGGCCCCTCCCACCACACGCCTCTCCCTCCTCATATCCTTGCTGCCTCTACCCTTTCTTGCCCACATCCAACAACACAATAGCACTCAGCATGACCCAAGGTAGTAACTCAGTTGCTCAGGCAAGGAGGGTCCAAGTCACATGGAAGTGGGTGTTTTATGATGAACAATGATACCCTCTTTACCCCTTTTCAGATGACAAAGGGACATCTTTATTTTAAAGGGGGCATCTGGTTGGAGCACAGAGGACAACTTCATGTAGCCTCAGTCATCTTAACTTTTTAAGGCCTGCACAAACATGTGCTTCTTTCTGTCCTGGGCTCACTTCTGCCAGGAAACCAGTGCTGTCCCTGGAACTGAAGTCATTGAAACTCTGAAGGCCAATTTTTGATTTTCAAGTGTATTGGCTATCTGGAATCTCCAGTGGATTTGATGGATCAGAATAATGCAAAACAGCAGGACCTCCGGTTCCAGGGTTTTATGACACCTATAAAGCATATTTTACAGTTTCTGCTCAATTTTATACTGTTAAGCTAAACATTTGACATCATATGGCACTTTAAGCACATTGATTTATGGTAAGTCAGCAATTGCATCTGTAGTAAAAAGTCCCAAGTATGGGTTTTAAAAGTAATCTACTGTATTTATTATTGACATAAACAGCTACCTGCAGTTCATTTGAACATCAACTTAGATTTAACTCATGTATTAAAGACATTACATTTCCCACTCAGCAAGGTCATAGCCAAGGTGAAACTGTATGGGGTTGAAAATGAAAAACCTCTAATAGATAATGATAAATATGTAAAAATAAATAATATATATAAAGTTTCATCTTTGTACTTTTTCAATTAGTAATAATATTCTGCTTATTTTTTTATGTTCACCCACAAGTCCCAAATCTTCAACTCTGGAAAACCATTCATCTTTTTCCCATCTCTATAATTTTGTTATTTTCAGAGCACTACATAAATAGAATCATACAGTTTGTTGCCTTTTGAGTTTAGCCTATTTTTCCCTACTCAGAATAATTCTCTTTTGATCTGTTCAGTTCTGTGTGGATTGCTTCTTTCTAGTTTCAACAGGGTCATTATAGCTAGGTGACATATTTCAACTAACTTAAAAATCACCTCATTAAAAACTAAAAAGGGAGCCCAATTTCAAAGTAATTACATAACAGAATGGTGTTTACAGTTGTGAGTACATGCTATTTGGTATTTATCTTCAGACAATGTTAGAATAAATTTGTATAAAAATGTATTTAGAGGGCTGAAAGATTGCTTAGTTGTTAAGGCACTTGCCTGTGAAGGCTAAGGACTGAGGTTTTATTCCCTAGTACCCATATAAAACAGATGTACAAGGTAGTACATGCATTTGGAGTCTGTTTGCAGTGGCTAGAGGTCCTGGTGCACCCATACTCTCTCTCTCTCTCTCTCTCTCTCCCTCCCTCCCTCTTTCTCTTTCAAATAAATAAATAAATAAATAAATAAATAAATAAATAAATATTTTGGGCTGGAGAGATGGCTTAGCGGTTAAGCGCTTGCCTGCGAAGCCTAAGGACCCCGGTTCGAAGCTCGCTTCCCCAGGACCCACGTTAGCCAGATGCACAAGGGGGCGCACGCATCTGGAATTCGTCTGCAGTGGCTGGAAGCCCTGGCATGCCAATTCTCTCTCTCTGCCTCTTTGTCTGTCTGTAACTCTCAAACAAATAAATAAAACTAAACCAAAAAATTTTTTTAAATATTTTAACAGATGAATTTAGAGCCATGTGGTGGCACATGTCTTTATTCCCACCACTGGGAGGCAGAAGTAGTATTGCTGTGAGTTCCAGACCACCCTGAAACTAGTGAATTCCAGGTCTGCCTGGGCTAGAGTGACACCCTACCTTGGAAAAAAAAGGATAGATTAAGAAAAATGGGCTGGGGATATGGCTCAGTGGTTAAAGGTGCTTGCTTGCAAATCCTACTGGCCTGGGTTCATTTTTCCAGTGTCTACATAAAGCCAGATGCACACAGTGGCATTTGGAGTTCATTTGCAGTGAGAAGAAAGCCCTGGTTTCCGCCCTCCCCACTTTCTCTCTCAAAATAAATAAATAAAATATCTTAAAAAATAAATAGAATAATAAGAAGAACGTACTTAGTTCAGCTATGCTTTAGTTGGCAGCTTAATGAAAAAAACAAAAACCTTATTTCCCTTACTATATTTTTCATATTCCAGATATTTATTGAGTTCATCTTGTTTGTACATTGTAAAGGCAAAATTCTCTGTAAGTAATCATAGTCGTGCACAGTGTACAGGCCAGAAAAGACCACTCACATTACAAAGGCACAAAAGCCACAGGGTCTCACAAACACACGCCAGCCTATGATTATAAACAATTAGCAATAACGAATCAACAAACATAGTGGAAGGAAGGGAAATGACACTTTGAGTCATTCCTTCTTGAAAAATAAGGTCCTGAGTTCCACACCCAATGCTCAGAAGCAAAGCAACAGAAAAATGCACTTCCAGTGACCTTGGGATGAGAGCATAAGTCAGGATTCAGAGCTGTCTTGCTGGGCTATACAGATGGCTCAGCCATTAAAGGCACTTTCTAGCAAAAGCCTGATGCCCTAGGTTTGATTCCCCAGTACCCATGCAAAGCCAGATGCACAAAGTAGAGCATTACCTGGACTCAGTTTGCCCTCTCATTCTCTCCCCTTCACTTCTTGCAAATATATCAATAAATAAAAATATGTAAAAAAAATTAAAAGACCTGTCTTGCAACTGCATGTAGGACTCCAAGATCCAAGTGGGATGATGTGTGGGAGAACTTCCGCAGCACAGAGCAAAAGCTTCAGAAGGAGGCAGTTTCTTAGCCACACTATCTTAAGAAGAGATTTAACTGTTGCTATCAGAACCATGTGTATCATATGATACTGGTTTTATTAGTCAAGCTTATGTGCACTGAACATTGAGCTTATGGTAGAATGGGGTGATTGCTCATTCTCCACCTTTTGTTTTCCCCCCTGAGGTAGGGTTTCACTCTAGCTCAGGCTGACCTGGAATTCACTATGTAGTCTCAGGGTGGCCTTGAACTCATGGTGATCCTCTTACCTCTACCTCCAGAGTGCTGGGATTAAAGGTGTGAGCCACCATGCCCGGCCTCCACCAATCTTTTTAAAGATTTATTACCATTTTTATATATGTTGTGGTTGCTTTCTACTGAAACTTTAATAAACAAAGCACCTATTAAAATACCATCTGTATGATATTTAATTAGGTACCATAACAAACTATGCTTGCTATTGATGACAACTCAGCTGTGAACTTAACCTTTTCTTTCTCTTTGACATGAAATTACCTGTTTTTGAAATAATGAAAATTAAAGTAGAATGATGTTATACCCCAGGTTTGCTAATCTTTTTCTTTCTCATTAATCCACAGAGTAATTAAAGGATTCTCTGGTGTTTAAGACCAGCTTCAAGTTTTCCCCCTTAATGCACCAATGTTTTAGGAGTACATTTAAAGATTAACCTTATAAAAGTAGTGTAAGGAGGATGGAGAGATGGGTCAGTGGTTAAAGGCACTTGCTTGCAAAGCCTGAGGCAGAGGCAGAGGTTGGAGGATCCCCGTGAGTGAGTTCAAAACCACCCTGAGACTACATAGTGAATCCCAGGTCAGCCTGGACTAGAGCAAGACCCTACCTTGAAAACCCAAAAGAAAAAAAAAAGAGCATCTTGTGGGAAAAGAAGGGTTTATTTTGGCTTACATACTCTATAGGAAGCTTAACAATGGCAGGGGAAAACAATGGCATGAGTAGAGGGTGGACATCACCTCCTGGTCAATATCAGATGACAGCAGCAGCAGAAGAGTGTGCCAAACACTGGCATGAGGAAGCTGGCTATAACACCCCCAACAATACACTGCCTCCAGGAGGCTTTAATTCCTGAATTGCCATCATCTGGGGACCTAGCATTCAGAATACATAAATTTATGGGGACACCTGACTCAAACCACCACTGTGTGTGTGTGTTGAGTATTGAGCCCAGGGACTTGTTCAATCACTACCACTGAGCTACATTCTCAATCACAATTTTGTTCTTTTTGGTTTTTCGAGGTAGGCTCAGGCTGACCTGGAATTCATTATGTAGTCTCAGGGTGGCCTTGAACTCATGGCGATCCTCCTACCTCTGCCTCCCGAGTGCTGGGATTAAAGGCGTGCACCACCACGCCCGGCCACAATTTTGTTCTTAATTTAGCTACTTTTCATTATTCCAGAAAGACTACCACACACTTTGTCAGGACATACAGAACTGAGTTTAGTTATGCACAAAACTTCCTCTGGGGAACATTCTCATTTGGGGCTTTTTTGAAAAGAACTTGATCCAGGGTCTGGGGAGATGGACTGGTTCAATGTGCTTGCTTACCAAGTCTGCTGGCCAGGGTTCAACTCCCTAGTCATTCACATAAAGCAGGATGCAAAAAGTGGTACCTAACATTCATTTGCAGTAGCAGAGACCCTGGTGCATATTCTTCCCCACATACAAATAAATAAATCAATTATTTTTTTTAAACAAAGATAGTCTGCCTGTCACCCCAAGTTTTGCAAGTCAGTGTTCTTGTTTGGATGTGGCTGAATTCAGTTTGTTTTTTAAATGTGAAAGTGAGCTTCCTTCCACGTGAACCCAAGTCATAACAGTCACTTCTGTGCACAAACACACTGTTTCCCTCTTCAGTGAGTGCTGTGTCTGAGCAGGACACTGACCCCAGGGTCCCATTACTGTCCTGAGCAGTCCTGACCTGAGTGTTACAGCTTCTGTGCACATATTTGTTCACTCAAGTGCTGCTGGGAGACACAGCTCTGTGTCATCAGTGCTCCAACTTTAATTTTTTAAAGAGTGCTTTTAGCCCTTGGAAAAAAAGTCTTTTTTTGTATGTAAAAGCTGTTGGAAATTTTTAGCAAGTAAATAACCTTAACCTTTAGAAACTCCTACCTAGTCTATCTGATAAGCACATGGAATTTTTTTTTTTTTTTTTTTTTTTTTTTTTAGTTAGGGTCACACTCTAGCTCAGGCTGACCTGGAATTCACTGTGTAGTCTCAGGATGGCCTTGAACTCACAATGATCCTCCTACCTCTGCCTCCAGGTGCTGGGATTAAAGGCGTGTGCCACCACACCTGGCTGGAATGGGTTTTTAAGGATAATTATTCTCCTGAAATATATGAAGTGAGAGGACTATACTTTGAAAACAGTACTAGAGTGACATCCACTGGCCAAACTACCTCAGTGACTATGTGTTGTGACTTCCAATGAATGAAAACAAAGAACATCCATCTATACTCTCATATCTCCTCTCCCCACCTCCATTCCATTGAGTGCCTTCCTCAGTGAGGTTATTGGTCTGTGTCACTATTGGACAGGTGTATGTGCATCTTGCCTGGCTAGTTAATTTTTAACTTACAGGATCTTTCACTTATTCACACTGTGGTAACCATTATCCTCTAGCAACTCACATGGCATTTCTAGCATTATGGGGGCTAGTGAGCCGGGACCTGGCTTCCTTCTCAGTTTCAGCATGTTGTCTCAATGTCCTGTGGCATTTTCAGCAATGGGGTCTTGTCATTTAGCTGTTATGAGAAACTACATGCTTTGAAAATGGCCTGCATTTTGCAAGGGGTGGGAACTCATGGACCTCCCTCACCAAGAGCTCACTGTTAGGGGAACCCACTTCTGGCATATAATTTATCAGCTAGAACCTTAGTTTTAGGGTTAAGCTTTCTCCACCCCCTATAGGGCACATTTGCACTGAATATTACTCCTACCCCCTTATTAAGAGTTATATCTTTTGGGCTGGAGAGACGGCTTAGCGGTTAGCTGCTTGCCTGTGAAGCCTAAGGACCCCAATTCGAGGCTCAATTCCCCAGGACCCAAGTTAGAAAGATGCACAAGGGGGCGCACGCATCTGGAGTTCGTTTGCAGTGGCTGGAGGTCCTGGCTTTCTCTCTCTCTCTTTCTATCTGCCTATTTCTCTGTCTGTTGCTCTCAAATAAACAAATTTAAAAATAAACAAAGAATAAAAAAGAGTTATATCTTTTGCCAGGCATGGTGGTAGCAGCATGCCTTTAATTGCTGTGAGTTAGAGGCCAGCTTGAGACTGCATAGTGAATTCCAGGTCAGCCTAGGCCAGAGCAAGACCCTACCTCAAAAAATAAAACGAGTATTGTATATTTTAATTAGGTAACTGGGAGGAAGATTTTCATAGTACTGGTTCATGCTGTCATCAGTTTTGTATATATTCTCCTCTCTCTCTAACCCCCACACCCCCAAGGCCCTTTCTCCCTGTGTGCTGTTCCTCTACTTACTTGTCCACTTACCCTCTCCTATCCTCTCACCCTTCCTTGATCCTGCTGTCACCTAGCCTCATCTTAGTTCCTTACCGGTACTACTGAAGCTTACCTCTACTTATGAACAAATCAAGCTGTTTCATGTTAGTAACCCCAATATCCACATAAGCCAGAGGCACAAGGTGGTGCATGCATCTGAAATTCGTTTGTAGTGGCATGTGTCTCTGGCTTATGTGGGTTCTGGGGAATTGAACTGAGGTCTTTTGGCTTTGTAGGCAAATGCCTTAACTGCTAATCCATCTCTCCAGCCCTAAATCAATATTTTAAAAATTAAAAAGAAACATAAAGTCTTTCTCTACACATACATCTTGGGATGTTATCCCTAGTTTTTCTTCTACTTGTAGAGTTTCAAATCATACACTGAGGTACTTGATCCATTTGGTGTTACTTTTTGTGCATGGTGAGAGAAGAGTGTCCAATTTTATTTTTCTGCATGTGATTATCTAATTTCTCCAGCATCATTTGTTGAAAATATTGTCTTTCCTTCAGTGTGCATTTTGGGCCTCTTTGTCAAAGATCTGGTAGCTGTTGTTACCAGAACTTATACCTGAATCTTCTATCCCATTGATCTGGTTTTGTGCCAGTACCATACAGTTTTTATTACTATGGCTTTGAAGTATATCTTAAAGCCAGGTATGGTGATACCACCAGTAGTATTACTTTTGTTGAGGATTTTTTGGGCTATCTGAGGTCTCTTGTGCTTCCATATGAATTTTGAGACTATTTTTTCTAACTCTGTGAAGAATATTGCTAGAATTTTGACTGGAATTGCATTGAATCTGTACATTGCTTTTGATAGGATGGTTGTTTTAATTATATTAATTATACCAATCCATGAGCATGGGAGATCTTTCCATCTTCTCATATCTTTCTCAATTTCTTTCTTCAGTGTGTCTGTTTTCATCATTATAGGTCCTTCACTGCCTTGGTTAGGGATATGCAAAAATATTTAATTTTTGGTTGCTATTATAAATGGTACTAATTCCCTCATTCCTTTTTCTGTGTGTTTTTTATTGGTATATACAAAAACTACTGGGTTTTTTGTTTTTTGTTCATTTTATATCCTGCTACTTTTTTTGGTAGAATATTTCGGATCACTTATGTAAAGAATCATGTCATCTGAAAATAGGGTTAGATTGACTTCTTCCTTTCCAATTTGTATCTCTTTTATTTCTTTCTCTTACCTTATTTATTGAGCTAAGACTTTAAGTACTATGTTGAAAAGCAGTTGTGAGAGTGGACACTCCTGTCTATTTAGGGACCTTAATCAGAATGCTTAAAGTGTTTCCATATTTAGAATGATATGGTATATATAGACCTTATTATTTTGTGATATGAGCCCTCCATCCCTAGTCTCTATGTGTTTTTTTAATATCATGCATATATATATTTGCAAGCAGTGAGAGATAGAGAGGAGACAGACAGAGAGAATGGGCACACCAGGGCTTCCAGCCATTGCAAATGAACTCCAGATGCATGTGCCACCCTGTTTGGATTTAAGTGGGTACTGGGGAATTGAAACCAGGCAGTTAGGCTTTACAATATGCAAGTGCATTAATTGCTAAGCCATCTCCCCAGCTCTTAATTTTTTTAAAAAATTTATTTGAAACAGAAGAAAGAGGAAAACCTAGAGAGCAAGAGTGACTATGGATGTGTCAGGACCTCTTGCCACTGTAAACAAACTCCAGATGCATGCATGACTTTGTGCATCTGGCTTTAAGTGAGTACTGCGGAATTGAACTCAGGCTATCAAGCTTTGCAAGCAAGTGTCTTTAATTGTGGAGCCATCTCTCCATTCTTCTCCATTGTTTTAATCAAGAAGGGATGTTATATTTTGTTGAAGGCCTCTTCTGCATGTACTAAAGTGATCATGTGATTTTTGCTTTAAGTCTATATATGTTCCTTTTATCAATTTCCATACTTTAAACCATCTCTGCTTCCCTAGAATGAAACCTACTTGATTAAAATGAATTATACTTTTGATGTGACCTTAGATTCAAATTGCAAGATTTTTATTGAAAATTTTTGTGTCTTAAGTTCATCAGGGATATCAGTTTATGATTTTCTTTCCTTGTTTCTGTCTGGTTGTGGTATTGTTGTAACGCTGGTTTCACAGAAAGAGTCAGGGTGCATTTCCTTCTTTTTAAATGTGTGGCATAACTTTAAATAGTGCTTTTAGTTGTTTAATGAAGGGTTGGTAGAATTCAGCAGTGAATACATCTGAGCCTGAATATTTTTTGCTGGGAGGATTTTAATTACTTTTTCAGTCTTATTTGATGTTATAGCTCTATTCAGGTAATTTATTTCTCCTGTGTTTAGTTTTGTTAGGTGGTATAAGTCAAGAAATTCATCCATTTCTTCCAGATTTTCCAATTTTGTGGAATGTAAGTTTTTGAAATATGGCCATGATTATTCTTCCAATTTTATTGGTATCTGTTGTAATATCTCCTATTCTGTCTCTAATCTTATTGATTGTAGCCTTCTTTTTTGATTAATTTGGCTAAAGGTTTATCAATCTTGTTTATTTTTTTTCAGAAAAACAACCCATTGTTTCATCAATTTTTAAAATTGTTTTCTTTATTTGTAATTTATTGATTTTTGTTTTGATCTTCATTATATCTTTCTGTCTAGTACTTTGGGGTTTGTATTGTTCTTGTTTTTCCAAAGATTTTAGCTGGATGGTTATTTATTTGAGATCTCTCTCTCTCTCTTTGTAATGTACACATTTAATTTCCCCTCTTAGGACTGCCTTCATTGTGGCCCAAAAGTATTTGGTATTCTGTGTTTTTTTTTTTTAATAGTTATTTGCAAGCTAAAAGAGAGAGAGAAAGAGAGAGAGAAATAGAGGGCCTGTAGCATCTGCAAATGAATTGCAGAGGCACATGCTGCTTTGTGGGTACTGGGGAATCAAATCCAGGTCATTAGGCTTTACAGGCAAGTGACTAAACTGCAGAGCCATCTCTCCAGCCATATATTGTGTTTCTGTTGTTATTAGGTTGTAGTAACTTTTTGATTTCCTTTGTGATTTCAGCAACTTATTCATTCTTTAATAGTGAGTTTCTCAGTCTCTAGGAGTTGCTATATTTTCTCTTGTTGATTTCTACATTTATTGCTATTATTAGGTTTGTCTATAATGCAGGGAGTTATGTAAATTTTCCTTTTGGAGACTTTCTTTATGGCCTATATATGATATATTTTAGAGAAGGTTTCATGAGCTGCTGAAAAGGATGTGTATTCTATAGAGTTATGTGGAATGTTCTGTAGATGTCTGTTAAGTCCATTTTATCTATGGTGCTGTTTAGCTCCATTATTTTATTGTGTATTTTTTTGTTTAGATGATCTATATGTTGATGATTGTGGATTAAAGTCTCCTGCCATTATTGTGTGTGGATTTATTTCTGATTTAATGCCTAGTACACTTTGCTTTATAAAATTTGATGCAAATATTGTTGGTCCATATAAGTTTATGATTGCAATATCCTCTTGTTGAATTGTTTCCTTAATGAGTATATAGTGGCCTTCTTTTCTTTTGATTATTTTTTTAAAATTTTTGTTTATTTTTATTTATTTATTTGAGAGTGACAGACAGAGAGAGAAAGAGGCAGAGAGAGAGAGAGAGAGGAGAGTGGGCATGCCAGGGCTTCCAGCCACTGCAAATGAACTCCAGACGCGTGCGCCCCCTTGTGCATCTGGCTAACGTGGGTCCTGGGGAATCGAGCCTTGAACTGGGGTCCTTAGGCTTCACAGGCAAGCGCTTAACTGCTAAGCCATCTCTCCAGCCCTGTTTTTGATTTCTAATCTATTTTGTCAGATATTGGAATAGCTACTTTTCCTATTTCCATTTGCTTAGAATATCTTTATTCCATCCTTTCACCCCCCCAAGTGGTATATATCCTTAATGGTAGGGTGGGTTTCTTACAGACAGTAGATGGATAGATCCAGTTTTCTGATTTAGCCTGTTAACCCATGTCTTTTGTTGTTGTGTTGTTTGCTTTTTCAAGGTAGGGTTTCACTCTGTCCCAGGGTGATCTGGACCCTCACTCTGCAGTTCCAGGCTGGCCTCAAACTCACAGTAATCCTTCTACCTCTGCCTCCCAAGTGATGAGATTTAAGGTGTGCACCACTGTGTCTGGCTAACCTGTGTCTTTTGATTACTGAGTTGAGTCTATTGATGTTCAGAGTTCTAACTGAGAGGTACACATTAATCTCTGTCAAGTTGAAGATTTTGTGGAGCTTGTTTTCTTGATCTTCATATGCTTTCACATCTGTTCTAGTTTTGATTGTTGTTTTTCCCTCCTGTAGCCTTTCAAGTGTGTTTGTTCATCTCTTCAGAGTGGAGTATCCATATAGTGTTCTCTTTAGGGCTGGCCTAGTGCTCATATATGCATGCAGCTAGATTATTGTTTTTTTCCCTTCTGTCATGAGGGGTAATTTTTCTGGGTATAGTAGTTTAGGTTGGCAGCTATTGTGAATAGAATAGCAATAAATGTGGCTGGGCAAGTATGTCTGTCATAGAGTGTTTAGTCTTTAGGCTATATGCTCAAGAGTGGTACAGTGATAATAAGGTAGTTCTATTTTTAGCTTTTTGAGGATCCAGCCTCATTTCTAATTAGCCTCCCTCTATATTCTGAATAGGTAACTGTTGATGGTATTGGGTGGAAGAAACCCTACCAGTTTCCAAATGGTAAATTGTTTCTACAGAGGTATGCTCACATTTCTTTATCTAGTACTGTCATTCCAGTGGGCTCTCAAATTTTTATTTTGTTTCTTTTACAATACTTTTATTTTGTTTCAGAAGTCCCTTTATTGTATATTTTCTTTTTATTTATGTATGTGTGTGTGTGTATGTGTGTACACATGTATGTGAAGGTGCAAATGCATGTGTGCTTGAGTGTGTGAAGGCCAGAGAACAGCCTCAGGTGCTATTTCTCAGGAATGTCAACACTTTTTCATTTTTTAAATTCAGTTTTACTTATGTATTTATTTGAGAGCAAGAGTTAGAGAGGAAGAGGTAGAAAGAGAGAAACAGAATGGGTGTGCCAGGGCACCCAGTCAGTGCAAACAAATTTCAGACGCATAAGCCACCTTGTGCATCTGGCTTACATGGGTACTGGAGAATCAACCCTGGGTCCTTAGGCTTCACAGGCAAGTGCCTTAACTACTAAGACATGTCTTCAGCTCCTCAACCACTTTTTAATATTATCTTTTGGTGTGCATAGTATGTTGTATATGTGGGACATATGCACACTAGTGTGCAGATGCACATGTCTCATGCATACGTATGCATAGAATAATATTGGGTGTCCTCCTCTATTGCTCATCTGTGTTATTTCCCTGAGAAAGAATCTTTCCCTGTACCTGGAGCTGTCATTTGGTCAGGCTGGCTGACCGGCAGGCTATAGTGATCCCCTGACCTCTGCCCACCTTTGCAGGGATGTTATAGGATGTGTGACCATGTCTGGCTTTTTATAGGGTGCTGGAGATCTTGCTCTTACTCTTTGAGACATTTCCCCAGCCCACCTTTTTTGAGGAGATATAGGGTCGCTCATTGGTGTGGGGATGTCAATCAAATTAGACTGGCCAGCAAGCTACAGGGGTCCTTCTGTCACCAAATCCCCAGCATTGAGATGCATATGTGCCATCATGTTTGGGTTCTGGGGATCAAGCTCAGGTCCTCATACTTGGGAGGCAGGCACTTTTACACTAGCTGAGTTGTCTCCCCAGTCCACCACATCCATATTTTTTTTATAGCACTCATTTGTTACATTCATTTCTTCTATTAAGTTTTTGTACTCTTCCAATTTTCCATTTAGAAAAACACAGGATCCTGGTATCGAAACCACCTGTGCTCCAGGGACATGGCCCTGGGGAAACTGCAGAAGCAGAACAGCCTTTGTTGGAGCTGGTCAGAGTGGAGGTGGAGTCCCGGTCCCAAGGTGTTTCTTCTGCGCCATCTACTGACAGAGGTGAGCATTGTGCCCGCTGCCAAAAGAACAAAATTACAGTGAAAAATGATGAAAAGATGGAGTGTTTACATATACTTGTAATAGTCTTTTTTTTCCCATAGTGTTTGCCCTTCCTTAAAATATTTTCTCATCCTTTGTCTTCCTCTTCAACATGTAACTCACAAATATATGTACATTGTTTTCAGTGCTTATTTTAAATGCTAATATGTTTTCCTTCATCAAGCTAGAGGGTTTCTTTGAGGATTTTCCAATTAGAAAGCATCTAGCATCACCTGTTCTTTCTTGACACCCTTTGTACCTAATGAGTGAGGGAAAATACAGTGCATCTGTACAACAAACTTCCATATTCCACAGGGAAAGAGATAGACCAATGCATAGATAGGTAGGCATATGGAGGAATACATGACTGAATACATGAAAAAGAGAAAGAAAACAAAGATGAAGAGATTTACACATCTTTTTTCTAAGGTAGGGTCTCACTCTAGCCCAGGCTGACTTGAAATTCATTATGTAGTTTCAGGCTGGCCTTGAACTCACAGAAATCCTTTTATCTCTGCCTCTGGAGTGCTGGGATTAAAGGCGTGCACCACCACACCTGGTAAAGATTGAAAAGAGAATGTACAAACATATAAAAACATTTACAAGTGTTATTTCTGTGCTGAACACTGTAGGAAATTGTGGTGATGAACAATAATAACAAACTGTAGAAACGAACTGTGGGAAAGAACTGGGAATATCTCTTATGGATTTTGCAAATAGCTTTTGTGATATTATTGCTGTGAGATTCTGTATCAAATGCCTTTTCTGTATCTATTTAGGTGATTTCTCTTAAGCCTACTTATAGGTTGCATAACATTTATGGATCTGTCTGTTGAACCATCTTGTATCAGTAGGATGAGATCAATTTATCATGACATATGACTTTCTTAATGTGCTCTTGAATTTGATTTGCAAGTGTTTGGTTGAGAATTTTTAATCTTTGTTTATCAAGAAAATTGGTTAATAATTTTTTGTTTCTTTCAAGAAACTTATTCTTTCCTGTGCTCTGTGCATGAAACTGTCTTTGTTCTTCCTATGTGTATATTTCTTTAAACATTTTCTGGGACTGGAGAGATGGCTCAGTGGTTAAAGGTGCTTGCTTGTAAAGCCAAATGGCCTAGGTTAGATTTCCAGTACCTACAGAAAGCCAGATGCACAAAGTGGCACATGCATCTGGAGTACATTTTCAGTGGCAGGAGGCTCTAGATCACACCCCCATCAAATAAATAAGTAATTTTATTTTTTTTATATTTTATTTTTATTTGTGAGAGAGAGTGAGAGAGGAAGAGAGACAGAATGGATTTCCAGGGCCTTCAGCCACTGCAAACAAACTCAAGAAGCATGTGCCAACCTGTGCATCTGGCTTGTTTGGGTCCTGGGGAGTGGAGCTTTAGCTTTGAATGCTAGCGCCTTAACCACTAAGCAATCCCTCCAGTCCCTAAATAAGTAGTTTTTTAAAACAATGCTGGCTTGGTTGTCATAAATTCATAAATTGTCATCAATTTTGAAAGATAGCTTTGCTAGGTGTAGCCAATTTGTTCAGCAGTTAATTACTTTCAGTGCTTGAAACATCATTCTATAGTTTCAAGTTGCTGACAAGACAACCTTGTCTTACTTATAGGTGAGTTACTCTTTTCTCCTTTTTTTCTTTATTAATTATGTACATACTCAGTGTGTAAACAGCATATGTTGGTGCCATCTTTATCCTCATCCCTGTTTCCCCACCTCCAAAGGGACCCTCCTTGTTGCAGATGCCATGGTGATTATGGGTTGTGCATTGTGGGGGTAGCCATCAGTAATGGGAAATAGACAATGTCTCTGTGCCTAAATGTCCCAACTTGTGGCTCTAACAATCTTTCTGCCCCCTCTTCCATGAATTTCCCTGAGTCATGTTGGGTTTGTTTTAGTTCTACTTCAGTGATGAAGTCTTGAGAGCCTCTGTGTCTCTGGATCTCTGGTTTGTTAGGAGTTGAGTGTTCTCTGTGTCTATCTCCTTCACCCTTGTGCTGATACCAGGTTCATCAAGAAAACAGCACACTTGCTCGTTTCCCCAATTCCTCTATGGTTTCATCTGGGGCCCTGGTGAGGTGTGATGGGCTGATTTTCTCCTCAGGTTTTGCATCCATCTGAAAAAGTGAAGCATATTCTCCAATGGAGAGTGAAGTCAGCAGTGGATAAATAGGATAACCATTATTATTATAGAGAGAATTTAATAGGTGTAGGCCCTCTTGAAGCTCCAAAATGGTGGGAGCTTGATATTGGAGAGTGAACTCATTATTTGGGTATGATTCTGACTTGTTTCCCAGCATGGATATGGGTTCCATTCCATTGAGCAGATCTAGATCTATTAGCCAATCCAAGAACAGTTGGTAACCCACCATGGCTGGGTGCCACTATTGCACTTGGGTGAGCATCACATCAGGCTATTTACTGCTAAGTATCTTAGACCACAAGTTGCTTGGAAAGATGTTGGCCATTGCCCCCCAGTAGCTCATGTAGCACCTCTGGCACTAGATGATCTAACTATCTGGGGACTGGTTCTCTTCCAGATTCCTGCCAGGCCTCTCCATGTTCCATATTGACAGCATATGGTGTCTTCAACAGTAGGGACATACTATTAACCTTTGGTGAGTAATGAAGTGCTCTGACAGAAGTCTACCTTCTTTTGAGAAATCTTGTAGGTCTCTCAACAGCTCATTGTGGATGTTAACCACATCCTGGTACTGGGAGTTAAAGGCCAGTGCTAAGGGAAAAGAAAGAAGAAAAGGATAGGTAATATAAAAGAGAAAAGGAGAAGAGAAAGAGAGAGAGAGAAAGAGAGAGAGAGAGAGAGAGAGAGAGAGAGAGAGAGAGAGAGAGAGAGAGAAACAGAACATTAAGGTTAGTCTTCAATATACCCTCTTCAGGGCCCTTTGACTCAGGTGTTTGTTTGTTCCTTCTAAGGACCTGATGAAAGTTCAACATTTCTGTCTGTCTATCAGGATATAGGATTTTATGGTACCAGTTCCATTTAGGTCCAGTTTTGTAACCCCCCTGCCCTTACCCTCCCCTTAAGCCCCACCCTCCCTATTGCCCAGTCCTCAAAATGGCTATGCCTATTAGGTATGTCAGCATCTTGGGCTGATCCAGGTTAGGAGTCACAGATGAGTGAAACCATGCGATGATTGTCTTTCTGTGATTGGGTAGTTCACTGAGAATGATCTGCTCTAAGTTCTATCATTTTTCTACAAATTTCATTGTGTCATTTTTTCTTAATACTGAATAGATTCCCATCGTGTAGATATGCCACATCTTTGTTATCCATTCGTCTAATGATGGACATCTGGGTTGGTTCTAGCTCTTAACTATTATGAAATGAGCCGCCATAAAGATGGTCGAGCATAACTGTCTGAACTGAGACATGGAACATTTAGGGTAAATGCCAAGTAAGGGAATAACTGGGTCTGTTGGTAACTCTATAGTCAACCTTTTCAGGAATCTCCATGTTACTTTTCATAGTGGTTGTATCAACTTACATTCCCACCAACAGTAAATGAGAGTTCCTATTTATCCACATCCTCTCCAACGTTTGTTTTCATTTAATTTTTTTTGATTTAATATAGCTTTGTGAAAATTTACTTTTTTATTATTTAAATTTTTATTAGCATTTTCCATGATTATAAAAAAATCCCATGGTAATTCCCTCCCTCCCCACCCCCCACACTTTCCCCTTTGAAATTCCATTCTCCATCATATTACCTCCCCATCACAATCATTGTACTTACATATATACAATATCAACCTATTAAGTACCCTCCTCCCTTTGTTTCTCTTCCCTTTATGTCTCCTTTTTAGCTTACTGGCCTCTGCTACTAAGTATTTTCATTCTGACGCAGAAGCCCAATCATCTGTAGCTAGGATCCACATATGAGAGAGAACATGTGGCGCTTGGCTTTCTGGACCTGAGTTACCTCACTTAGTATAATCCTTTCCAGGTCCATCCATTTTTCTGCAAATTTCATAACTTCATTTTTCTTTATGGCTGAGTAGAACTCCATTGTATAAATGTACCACATCTTCATTATCCACTCATCAGTTGAGGGACATCTAGGCTGGTTCCATTTCCCAGCTATTATAAATTGAGCAGCAATAAACATGGTTGAGCACGTATTTCTAAGGAAATGAGATGAGTCCTTTGATATATGCCAAGGAGTGCTATAGCTGGGTCATATGGTACATCAATCTTTAACTGTTTTAGGAACCTCCACACTGATTTCCACAATGGCTGGATCAGATTGCATTCCCACCAGCAGTGTAGAAGGGTTCCTCTTTTTCGACATACCCGCCAACATTTATGATTATTTGTTTTCATGATGGTGGCCAATCTGACAGGAGAGAGATGGTATCTCAATGTAGTTTGAATCTGCATTTCCCTGATGACTAGTGACGTGGAACATTTTTTTAGATGCTTATATGCCATTCGTATTTCTTCCTTTGAGAACTCTCTGTTTAGCTCCATAGCCCAGTTTTTGATTGGCTTGTTTGATTCCTTATTATTTAACTTTTTGAGTTCTTTGTATATCCTAGATATTAACCCTCTATCAGATATATAGCTGGGGAAGATATTTTCCCATTTTGTAGGTTGCCTCTTTGCTTTTTCCACTGTGTCCTTTGCAGTGCAAAATCTTTGTAATTTCACGAGGTCCCAGTGATTAATCTGTGGTTTTATTGCCTGAGCAATTGGGTTGTATTCAGAAAGTCTTTGCCAAGACCAATATGTTGAAGGGTTTCCACTACTTTTTCCTCTAGCAGTTTCAGAGTTTCAGGTCTGATGTTAAGGTCTTTAATCCATTTGGACTTAATTCTTGTGCATGGAGAGAGAGAAGAATCTATTTTCATACTTCTACAGATATATATCCAGTTTTCCCAACACCATTTGCTGAAGAGGCTGTCTTTTTTCCAATGAGTATTTTTGGCATTTTCATCGAATATCAGGTGGCTATACCTACCTGGACTTATATCTGAGTCCTCTATTCTGTCCCACTGATCTACATGTCTGTTTTTGTGCCAGTACCATGCTGTTTTTGTTACTATGGCTCTGTAGTACAGGTTAAATTCAGGTATAGTGATACCACCAGCCTTACTTTTGTTACTCAGTATTATTTTAGATATTCGAGGTTTTTTGTGATTGCAAATGAATTTTTGGATTGTTTTTTCTATTTCCATGAAGAAAGCCTTTGGAATTTTGATAGGGATTGCATTAAATATGTACATTGCTTTAGGTAAGATTGCCATTTTCACAATATTGATTCTTCCAATCCAGGAACAAGGGATGTTTCTCCACTTTCTAGAGTCTTCTGCAATGTCTCCCTTGAGTGTTTTAAAGCTCTCATTGTAGAGATTCTTTACTTCCTTGGTTAGGTTTAGTCCAAGGTACTTTATTTATTTACTTTTTTGATGCCATTGTGAATGGGAGTGATTCTCTGATTTCATCCTCTGTGTGTTTGTTAGCATATATGAAGGCTACTGATTTCTGTGTATTTATGTTGTATCCTGCTACATGGCTGTAGGTTTTGATCAGCTCTAACAGTTTGCTAGTAGAGTCTTTAGGGTCCTTTATGTATAGAATCATGTCATCTGCAAATAATGATAACCTGATCTCTTCCTTTCCTATTTGTATCCCTTTTATGTGTGTCTTGCATTATTGCTATGGCTGAGACTTCCAGTACTATATTAAATAAAAGTGGGGACAGTGGACACCCTTGTCTTGTTCCTGATTTTAGTGGAACAGCTTCCAGCTTTTCCCCATTTAGTAATATGTTTGCTGGAGGCTTGTCATAAATATTATATTATATATCATATTGAGATATGTCCTTCTATTCCCAGTCTCTGTAGAACCTTTATCATAAAGGGATGGTGAATTTTGTCAAATGCTTTCTCTGTGTCTAATGAGATGATCATGTGATTTTTGTCCTTCAACCCATTTATATAATGTATTACATTTATAGATTTGCGTATATTGAACCATCCCTGCATCTCTGGGATAAAGCCTACTTGGTCAGGGTGAATGATCTTTTTGATATATTCTTGTATTCTGTTTGCTAATATTTTGTTGAGAATTTTTGCATCTATGTTCATGAGGGAGATTGGTCTGTAATTTTCTTTTTTTGTTCTATCTTTGCCTGGTTTTGGTATCAGGGTGATGCTGGCTTCATAGAAGGAGTTTGGTAGAATTCCTTCTTTTTCTATTTCATGGAAAAGCTTAAGAAACAATGGTGTTAGCTCTTCCCTGAAGGTTTGGTAAAATTCAGCAGTGAATCCATCTGGGCCTTGGCTTTTTTTAGTTGGGAGATTATTGATAAGTGTTCGGATCTCCATGTTTGTTATAGGTCTATTTAAGTGATTAATCTCATTTTGATTTAATTTAGGTAGGTCATATAAATCAAGGAAATCATCCATTTCTTTGAGATTTTCATACTTTGTGGAGTATATGCTTTTATAGTAAGTCCCTATAAGTTTTTGAATTTCTCTGGAATCTGTTGTGATGTTACCTTTTTCATCTCTGATTTTATTAATTTGTGTCTCTTTTCTCTTTCTTTTGGTCAGATTTGCTAAGGGTTTATCAATCTTGTTTATCCTTTCAAAGAACCAACTCTTTGTTTTATTAAATTTTTGGATTTTGTTTGTTTGTTTGTTTCTATTTCACTAATTTCTGCCCTTATCTTTATTATTTCTTCCCATCTACTGATTTTTTGTTTGCCTTGTTCTTCCTTTTCCAAGGCTTTAAGGTGAAGCATTTGGTCATTTATTTGCGACCTTTCTAGTTTCTTAATATGGGCACTTAAGGCTATAAATTTACCTCTTAGAACTGCCTTCATTGTGTCCCTGAGATTTTGGTATGTTGTGTTCTCATTGTCGTTTGACTCTATAAATTTTTTGATTTCCTTTTTGATTTCTTAGTTGACCCATTCATCATTTAGTAGTGTATTGTTTAGTTTCCATGATTTTGTGTATGCTCTATAGTCTTTCTTGCTACTGATTTGTAGTTTAATTCCATTGTGGTCAGATAGAATGCAAGGAATTATTTCAATTTTCCTGAATTTGTTAAGATTTGCTTTGTGTCCTAATATATGGTCTATTTTAGAGAATGTTCCATGTGCTGCTGAAAAGAATGCATATTCTGCAGCCTTTGGATGAAATGTCCTATATATATCTGTTAAGTCCATTCCTTCTATGACCTCATTTAGTCCAGATGCCTCTCTGTTTATTTTTTTCTTGGGATGACCTGTCAATTGATGAGAGTGGGGTGTTAAAGTCACCCACTACCACTGTGTTTGGTATTATCTGTGACCTTAGTTCTAATAGTGTTTGTTTGATGCATTTGGGAGCCCCCATGTTAGGTGCATATATGTTTAAGATTATAATGTCCTCCTGTTGGAGTGTGCCCTTAATCAATATAAAGTGACCTTCCTTATCTTTTTTGACTAATGTTGGACTGAAGTCTGCCTTGTCAGATATTAGGATAGCAACCCCTGCTTGTTTTCTACGCCCATTTGCTTAAAACACCTTTTTCCAAACTTTCACCCTAAGATAATGTCCATCCTTTATAGAAAGGTGAGTTTCTTGGAGACAACAAATTGTAGGATCCTGCTTTTTAACCCAGTCTGCAAACCTATGTCTTTTGGTTGGGGCATTGAGGCCGTTGATATTAAGAGATATTATTGAAAGGTGTGTATTTATGTTTGCCCTTTTTATGGTTTGTGGTTCTGGTTCTACCTTTGCTCTCTTGTGTTTAGTAGTATTTGAGTATTGCTTGTTTTTTTCAGGTACCTTATATGTGTGCTTTTCCTTTTCTTCAGCATGTAGGATTCTATCAAGTATTTTCTATAGAGCTGGTTTTGTCTTCAAATACTCCCTTAACCTTGGTTGACAGTTGTTATCTTTCATAACTTGGAATACATCACTCCAAGCCCTTCTGGCTTTTAAAGTTTGTGTTGAATAATCTGCTGTAATCCTGATGGGCTTGCCTTTGTAGGTAACTTGATTTTTCTCTCTAACTGCTTTCAATATTTTTTCTTTGGTTTGTGTGTTTGGTAGTTTGATTATAATATGGTGAGAAGTTCTTTCCAGGTTTTGTCTAGCTGGTGTTCTAAAGGCTTCCTGTATCTGCATTGGCACCTCTTTCCCAATTTGTGGGAAGTTTTCTTCTATGATTTTTTTGAAGACACTTGCTATGCCTTTGGAGTGAAATTCTTCTCCTTTACTATGACCTGAATTCTAATATTTGATCTTTTCATAGTGTCCCAAATATCTTGAAATTCCCACTCATACTTTTCTATAAGTTTATCTTTCTCTTTGTTGTCCTGTATTAGATCTGCCACCTGGTCTTATAGCTTAGATATTCTGTCCTCTCCTTCATCCATTCTACTGGTGAGATTTTCTACAGAGTTTTTTATTTCATTAACTGTGTTCTTCATTGCTAGTAATTCTGATTGGTTTTTCTTTATTATTTCTATTTCCTTATTTATGTCTTGTATTGCCTTCTTTATTTCATGAAATTGGTATCCTGCATCTTCTTTGATTCTTTTGATTTCCTCTTTAAGTTCCTCTTTGACTCCTTTGATTTGTTCTCTGACTTCTTTGAACATATTAACAATCATTTTTTTGAAATCTTTCTCAGTCATTTCCTCTAACTCGTTCTCACTGGAGGTCATTTCTGATGCATTAATACTGTTAGGTGGATTATATTGTCTTGCTTTTTAGTGTTTCTTGTGTTATAATGTATATATTTTTGCATCTTGGATTAAGTTAATGGTTGGATTTTCTAGCTAGCTAGGTATTCTTAGCTGTATCAATTGACTTGATGTCATTATCTTCAAGATACAAGCTTAAGGTGTCAGGTGGGGCTCTTAAGGCTCTCAGAGTATCTACAAAGGTGTTCCTAGGGGTTGAGTTTCCCTGCTATAGGAGTATTCAAGTAGGCTGATTGGAATAAAATACAGGTAGATTCTAAAATGAACTAAAAACTGTACCCATTCAATCAAAATCAGCACCGAATATTTATGCAAGAGTAGTTATTATAACAACCAGATCTTCTATCAACAAAGAGGGTAAGATTTCTGGTCTGTTGAGGGATCCAAGTCAGCTTGTGACCAAGTGAGACCCTTCCCTGGTGCAATCAATCCCAGTTACCTTTTTGGATGATTTTGGTCTCAGTCAAGTTGCTGGCTGGGTTGTTGGGCTGCTGTCCTGATTTCTGGAGCTGGGCACTAGCTTTCCCTGTGGGGAAAACCGAGCTGGCAACTGTGGCCTGCAGATCGGCACCCCCACTGCTGGAACCGCTACTGCTGCTGCTGAAGCTTCTGCTGCTGGATCTGTCACCACTGCTGCTAAAGCTGCCACTGCTGGGTCTGTCACTGCTGCTACTGAAGCTGCTGCTGCTGCTGCTGCTGTAGCTGCCACTGCTGATTCCGCCACTGTTGCCTCTGATGCTGCCACTGCTGGATCTGCCGCTGCTGCCTCTGAAGCTGCTGGATTTGCCACTGCTGCCTTTGAAGCTGCCGCTACTGGATCTGCCACTGCTGGGGCCACTATTGCTGGTGCCAGAGTCGCTGATGTTGCTGCTGGGCCCTTCTCCTGCTTGGGTCCTGCTGTTGGCTCAAGTTGGTGTGGCTGTGTCCTGGACCACTGCTCTGTTCACTGGAGCTAGGCTCAGGCGGTGGGGGAGGGGAGGGAGCCGCAGCTGCTCTAGTTCTCTCGCTGTTCCACATGTTCTTCTACCTCGTGGTCTGCTCCTCCGTTGTTCACTGCCACTCTCCCTTCATGTTTCTTGAGTTGCAGAGAGCTTTGGTGTTAGTGGAAGCTCCCCTAACCTGGCTTTTTTGAGCTGAGCCTGGTGGCTTACTGGTACGCCACCGCCGCCACGGTTGGCAGAACTGCCGGGGCCGCTTTTGCTGGCCTGTGTGGGTTCTGGGTGCTCTGGATCTCTTCTACTTCTCCCCTGCCATTTTAATTTCCTATGCACCTCACTTTTTAGTAAAAGTGTGTATTTTAATGAGTTTTATTGGTCTGTTTCCCCCCTAGGCTGCTTTGGCATGGTACCTACACTGCCATCTTAACCAGAAGACCCTACTGATTTTTGTGCACTGATTTTGTATCCTGCTACTTTGATGAAGGAATTAATCACCTTTAAGAGTTTTGAGATGGAGGTTCTGCGGTCACTTATATATACAATAATGTTGTCTGTGAATAGGGCTAACTTGACTTCTTCCTTTCTACTTTGTATCCCTTTTATTTCTTTCTCTGGTCTTATAGCTTGAGTTAGGACTTCTAGTACTATGTTGAAGAGCAGAAGTGACAGTGGAAACCCCTGTCTTGTTCTTGATCCCAACAGGAATTCCTTTAGTCTTTCCCCATTAAGTATTACTTGGATTTTAGATGCTTTATAAATAGCCTTTATTATGTTGAGATATAAACTCTCCATGCCTATTGTCTCCAACATTTTGATCATGAAGTGATGTTGTATTTTGTTGAAGGCCTCTTCTGCATCTATCGAAATGATCATGTTGTTTTTGTGTTTAAGATTATTTATATGGTGTATTATATTGACAAATTTATGTATGTAGAACCAACCCTGCCTTCCTGGGATAAAGCCTACTTGATCAAGGTGGATAATGCTTTTGATGTTTTGTTTAATTCAGTTTGTGAGAATTCTGTTCAGGATCTTTGCCTCTAAGTTCATCAGGGAAATAGGCCTATAGTTTTCCTTGGAGGAATCTCTGTCTGGTTTTTTTTTTTTTTTTTTTTTTTTTTTTTTTTTTTTTTGGTGTCTAGAGGTAGGGTCTCACTCTAATCCAGGCTGACCTGAAATTCACTATGAAGTCTCAGGGTGGCCTCAAACTCACTCATGGTGATCCTCCTAACTCTGCCTCCTGAGTGCTGGGAATTAAAGGCATGCACCACCACACCCAGCTCATGTCTGGTTTTGATATTGGGGTGGTACTAGATTCATAAAAGGAGTTGGGGAACTTTCCCTTTTCTCCAATTATGTGGCAGAGTTTGAGAAAAATTGGTTTCAGTTCTTCCATGAAGGTTTGATAGAATTCAGCTAAGAAGCCATCTGGACCTGAACTCTTCTTTTTGGGGAGATTTTCAATTACCTTTTCAATCTCTATGGGTGTGATAGGTTTGTTCAGGAGATTAATCTACTCTGAGTTTAGCTTTGGTAGGTGGTATGTGTCCAGGAATCCATCCATTTTCTCCAGATTATCCAACTTTATGGAGTAGAGGTTTTGGAACTAAGTTCTGATGATTCTTTAATTTCACTTATGTCTGTGGTGATTCCAGTTTTGTTAATTTAAAGTGTCTCTTTTTTTCAATTGATCAAATTTGCCAGAGGTTTATCAATCTTGTTTATTTTTTCAAAGAAACAGCTTTTCTTTCATCAATTTTATTGGTTTCTTAGTTTCTAATTCATTAATTTCTGCTCTGATCTTGATTATTTTTCTTTCCATCTGGAGCTTTTTGGGTTGGATTCTTCTTGTTTTTCCAATGCCTTTAAATGGATGGTTAGGTTATTTATTTGAGATCTCTCTGTATTTGTTATGAAGGCATTTAGTGCTATGAATTTTCCCCTAAGGACTGCCTTCATTATGTCTCATAAGTTTTGGTATGATGTGTTCTCATTGTCATTCAATTCTAGAAATTTTGCAGTTTCATTTTTTATTTCATCCACTACCCATTTATTGTTTAAAAGTGTGTTGTTCTGTTTCCAGGAGCTGGTGGGATTCCTGGAGCATCTCTTGTTATTTTCTAGCATTACATCATTGTGATCCGATATCATGCAGGAAATTATGTCTATTTTCCTAAATATATGGAGGCAGGCTTTATGGCCCAGTATATGATCTATTTTAGAGAAGGCTCCATTGGCTGCTAAGAACAATGTGTATCCTGTAGATTTTAGGTACAATGTTCTGTAGATGTCCATTAGGTCTAATTGATGTATAATGTTGTTGAGCTTTCTTACTTCCTTGTTGATTTTCTGTATGGATGATCTATCTATTGCTGATAGTGGAGCATTGCAGTCCCCGACTATGATGGTGTTGGTGGTTTTTCTGTTTTGTTGTCAAGTAGGTTTTGTTTTATGAATTGTGGTGCCCCTGTGTTTGGTGCATGAAGATTGAAGATTGTGATATTCTTTTGTCAGATCATTCCCCTGATAAGCAAGAAGTGGCCCTTTCTTTGTTTTGATTACTTTTGGTTTGAAGTCTATTTTATCTGATATTAATATAGCAATGCCTGTTTATTTCCTATTTCTGTTTGCTTGGTATATCATTTTCCACCCTTTCACCCTGTAGAGGTGTCTGTTTTTAGTGGTGGTGTGGGTTTCCTGAAGACAAGATATTGAGGGGTCTAATTTTCTGATCCATCCTGTTAGCTTGTGTCTCTTGATGGGTCAATTAAGGCCATTAATGTTTAGGGCAATAATTATGAGGTTTGATTTAATCCCTACCCTACTGTGGTGGTTTATGTGGTTTGGTGTTTTCTTGGACTTTGTAGTTTTTTGTGACTTCTCTGAGTTTGGTTATTGTGATCCACTTCTTGTAGGCAGTTGAGGTTGGTTATTTGACTATTCTGTGTGGAGAATTCCCCGAACTACTCTCTATAGGTTTGGTTTTGTGTTAATGTATTTGTAGAGCTGAGTTTTATGGTAGAAAGTGTTTCTTTCACCATGTATTATGAGGGAAACTTTTGCTGGGTAGAGTAGTTTAGGTTGGAAGCCATAGGCCCTTAGACTTTTCAGTGTTCCATTCCAGGCCCTTATGGCTTTCAGGATTTCTGTTGAGAAGTCTGAAGTAGTTCTGATGGGGCTACCTTTATATGTAATGCTTTGTTTCTCCCTAGGTGCTTTTAGGACTTTCTCTGTGGTATCAGTGTTTAAAGTCTTCATGATAATATGTCTTGGAGAATTTCTCCTTTGGTCCAGTCTGTTTGAAGTCATGTTAGCTTCTTGTAACTTGGTGGGACTTTCTTTTGAGAGGGTTGGAAAGTTTCCTTGGATAATTTTGTTGAATAAATTCTCCATGCTGTTGGTCTGAATTTCTTCCCCTTTTGGTATTCCCATGATCCAAATGTTGGGTTGTTTACCGGTATCCCACAGTTCTATCATGTTCTGTCCACAAAATTTTGAACTTATTCAAATGTTTGGACTCACAAACTGTTTCTTCCATTTTGTCTTTCAGTTCTGAGTTCTATCCTCCACATGGCTCACTCTATTCTTGAGAGTATCTATAGAGGTTTAGACTTGTTCAATTTGGCTTGTATTTTCTTTTTTTTTTTTTAAGGTCTGCATGTTTTTTATTCAGTCCTAATAATGTTCATACATCCCCCATAGTCCAAGGTCTTTTAATTGAGCCATAATACAAAAAAAAAAAATCCCATAATGGCACAGAATAAACATTCATACTGCAAAAGATGACACTGGGCATAGCAAAGAAATATTCAACCAATACAAGATTTAAAATAACCAGGGCAAACATCAAACTCTGTAGCTTCAAGTCCAACAACTCTAGCCAATGACAAGTCTCCAAGTCTGATAATTTTAAACAGCAAGAAGTTTTTGATATTCCAATTCCACCCCTCCAGCTAGGCTACTCACAGTCCTGGAAAACTTCATCAGGGCCAGCAGCTTTCCTTAGCTGCCATCTCGTGGTCCTGCCATCACCACTGGGTCTCTACTGCAATCCATAGTTCATCCTCATGTCCCCATGGGGTTTCCATTCAGGCATCCAGAAAACCTGCTTCACACTGCCCATTGACATTTCCAAAACACAAGACCATGTTGCAAATTCAATGACCCTTCCTGCATTCTTTTTAGTTATTTATTTATTTTCTCAATTTTTATTAACATTTTCCATGATTATAAAAAGCATCCCATGGTAAAACCCTCCCTCCCTACCCCCACTTTCCCCTTTGAAATTCCATTCTCCATCATATCCCCTCTCCATCTCAATCAGTCTCTCTTTTATTTTCATGTCATGATCTTTTCCTCCTCTTATGATGGTCTTGTGTAGGTAGTGTCAGGCACTATGAGGTCATGGATATCAAGGCCATTTTATGTCTGGAGGGAGCATGTTGTACAGAGTCCTACCCTTCCTTTGGCTCTAACATTCTTTCTGCCACCTCTTGTGCTTTAGACCCTGAGCCTTGGAAGGTGTGATCAAGATGTTACTCGGTACTCTAGTCACTTCTTTCCAGCACTATGATACCTTCTGAGTCATCCCGAAGTCACTGCCATCTGAAAAGAGAAGATTCTCTACCCAAAGTGAGAGTAGCATTAATATAAGGGTATGAACATTAAGAGAAGTGCTTACCGGGCAGTTTGATAAGCATAGTATATACATTTATCTAGACATCAGCAGATGTTACACCCCTAGGGCTCATGACTACCACTGTTTTAAGTTTTCAGTATCAGGGATGTGTTTGCCCCTCCCCCATACAGTGGGCCTCCTGTCCAATTGGAGGCTAGTTGGTTTCCACCATGACAGACATGCCACTATTGCACCCATTGGTTCATTTGGCCTGGCTGGCCAATTATAAGGCTTGCAGTGTCCACTGTTGAGTATCTTCACTGGTGGTATCTCTTTCTCCCATTGGACTACATGTAGAATGGCTCCTTCCAGCTTTCTTTCAGCTGGTCTACATAGAGGTTATCAGCTCAGTTCCAGCAGGATTTCTCAGTGGCCTTGCAGCCCAAATATGTAGAGTCTTCAGGAATAGGGTCTTACTATCTATTCCTGGTGGGAAACCAAGGGCCTTGGCAATGGCCTATAATGTTTTGGGGGCATCAGGGACCTCCCTGGCCAACAACTCACTAGAGGTATTCCATCCCAGGCACTGAAAATTTTCTAACAACGATCTATGGCTCCTGAGCGTTCCATTGTCTGAAACTGGAGGATTCCATATGTTTTATTTGCATCCTCTTAGATTTTGATTAGCCCTCCCTCCACCTTTCCTTTACTCAATCTCTTCCCCTGACCTCATTTTGGGCCTTTTCACCCCTGTTAATCTATTCTTTTACTTACATCCATACATTTTCTATTGTCCTTTCCTGTATAGTATTCAGCCCTCTTTTGAGTTCCCCATTCACATAATTTTCTGATTTTCTTAATGCTTCTTGGAATTCATCCTTGCATTTATTTATGTCTCCACTGAGTTTAACCAGCTAATTATTGAGGTCCTCTTTTTTTTTTTTTTTTTGGTTAGGTCTAATCTAGCAAGGACAGCATTCATACAATTTGTTGACTTTCTGAAAGTTCTGCTAATTGCTTGGCCAGGGTGGCATAGCTTGTGTCTTCATTTTGGAGTTCTGATCCTGTTGTTTCTTCTCTGTTTTGAGTAGAGACTTCCATTGTGGGACTGGGCAACGACCATTTGATTTTTCATGTTATTCCTTTTATACTATGGTCTGCGCATCACTGTGTAGTAATCTTATTTAATTCAGGAGGAAGCTGTAGTTTACTCTTGAAGTGTCTTCAGTGATTATTCCCTTTTATGTTTGACTCCATTAGGCTTCTGGTGGCGATGTTTTTTTTTTATTTTTGTTTTTGTTTTTTGTTTTGTTTTGTTTTTTCGAGGTAGGGTCTCACTCTAGCCCAGGCTGACCTGGAATTCACTATGGAGTCTCAGGGTGGCCTCGAACTCATGGCAATCCTCCTACCTCTGCCTCCCGAGTGCTGGGATTAAAGGCTTGCGCCACCACGCCTGGCTGGCAATGTGTTTTGTCTGCTCAAATGTAAGGAGTCCGTCAGGCTCTGGTGGAGACCCAAAAGCCTGGTGGAGGGGCTCATTGGTCAGTGGTTCAGGGTATGGGACTGCATGGTCTGGTGGCCTGACCAGATGGGGGGCTAAGGAGAAATGGGAAAAAGCAGTCTGGTGTTTTGGTGGGGTGGGGAGGATGGGATTGCTTAGTCCTGTGATGTGGCAGCAGGGTTTGCTGGCACAATGAAGCAGGGGGTGGATGGGATTGTGGGGTCCTGTGACATGATGAGGCAGGGGAATGGAACTGCTGTGGGTCCAGTGATGTGGTGCAGCAGTGGGGGAGAGGATGGGCCAGCAATCCCGGTGGTAGGAAGGGGGAGGAAAACAGAGGGAGGGATTGGTGAATGCTAGCCCGCTGGCTTGGGTCCAAGTAGTCTGTGGGTAGTGCAGGAGGACCTGGTATTTGCAGGGCATGGGAGTGGTGGCTGAGATGGGGGTTGGGGCTGGGGCTAAAGTCCAGATTGTGGGAAGGGGAAGGAAGCTGAAGGAGGGGTAATGCTAGCTGGCTGGGCTGGGTCCATAGACTGCAGGTAGTGCAGGAGGAACCTGGTGGCCTGGCTGCTGGGAAGGAGGCTTGAAAGGTTAGGGAATTGGTGGGCTATCCAAGAGCATGGGAATCAGTGGATTCACCACTTTGCTCCTCCGCACCCTCCCACTGAAGGACTTCTAGGATCCGCAGACCCTAAATACCCCACCCATCTTGCCTTTCCTACCCAGAAAGTGAAGTGTGGCTAGGTGGATGCCATCTTGACTGGAAGTTTACTTTTCTTTTCTCCTTTTGCAGCTTTTAATATTTTTTTTTTTTTCTTTTTGAGGTAGGGTCTCCATCTAGCTCAAGATGACCTGGAATTCACTATGTAGTTTCAGGCTGGCCTCAAACTCATGGCAATTCTCCTACCACTGCCTCCTGAGTACTGGGATTAAAGGTGTGCGCCACTATGCTGGTGGATTTGTATTTTTGACATTTTGACTATGATGTGTTATTGAAGGATTCTTCTCTGGTTATGTCTATTTTGGGTCCTAAATGTGTCTCATATTTGAATGTCCATTCTTTTCTAGCTTTGTGATATGACCTGCTGGTTCCTGAACTACATTATCTATGACTTTAGGCTTTATCCCAGCAACTTCTTTTTACCCTTTGAATTGTTTTTAAGTTAAAAAAAAAAGCTTTAGAGAGAGTGAGAGACAGACAGACAGAGAGAGGAAAGATGGAATATTAGTGCACTAGGGCCTCAGCTACTGAAATTGAACTCCAGATGCTTGTGGCACCTCATGGGTATGTGTGACCTTGCACTTGCCTCACCTTTGTGCATCTGGCTAATGTGGGTTCTGGAAAGTAGAACATGGGTCCTTAGGCTTTGCAGGCAAGCCATTCAACCCCTAAGCCATCTCCCCAGCCCTACTCTGATTTCTTTGGTTTGGCCACTTGAATGTGTCTGAGAGTTCTTGGAAGTTTTGGTCATGTTGATTCATCTTTTTGTTATATGGTCTGACTGTATGATTGACTTGCCCTTGCTCTTGCTCTCTGTATTAGTCTGGGTTCTTTAAAGGAATGGGATGGATAGAATGAATTGTATTAATACAGGAAATTTATTGGATTAATTTATGACAGTCCACTAAGAGCAGTCTGCAGGCCCAAGAGTCAAGTAACTCAGCAGCTGCACAGTCCAAGTGGCTGGATACCTTAGCAGTCTCAATCCAGCACTGAAGGTCCAGAGCTTCCTGAAGAGCCGCTGGTCCTTAGTCCACACTGGAAGGCTGAGGAAACGTGGTGCCAATGCCTACAAAGGATAGCCGAACATTGGCGGTCAGGTGGGAGGAAGGGGCACTTTTCTTCCAGAGCTTTCTTACATATAGCCCACCACCATGAAGGCCACCCACTCTGGGGGAAGAGCTCACTCTGGAGGAAGGACTTCCTTTTTCAGTCAGTCCTTCTTGGAAGCAATCTCAGAGACCCACCCAAGAGGAATGCCTGTAAATTCCTCATCATATCAAGTTAACAATCAAATTTAACCATCACATCCTCCTTTCCTGAAATCCTTCTGTTTGGTCTCATTTGTGAGTTACAATTTTTACTGTTTCTTTTTAACCAGACTTTTTTCTTAAAATGATTTTACTTATTTAATTACAAGGAGAAGAGAGACTGAATGAATGAATGAGAATAAATGGACACACCATGGTCACTTGCTGCTGCAAAGGAACTCTAGATGCATGTGCCACTTTGCATATGTGGCTTTTCATGGGTACTGGGGAATTGAACCCAGGATGTCAGGCTTTGCAGGCAAGTGCCTTAACCACTGAGTAATCTCTCCAGCCCTACAAAACCTTTTAATATAAATCAATTTCATAATATTAAAATATACAGCTCTCTCTATCTGCCAGTTGTGGTGCACACCTTTAATCCCAGCACTTGGGAGACAGAGGTGGAAGTATTGCCTAGGCTAGAGTGAGAATCTGCCTTAAATAAACAAAACAAAATAAAACAAAACAAATGTTGTGCTGGAGTGATTGCTTAGTTAAGGCACTTGCCTGCAAAGCCAGTGGACCCAGTTTTTATTTCCCAGGATCCACATAGGCCGGATGCTCAAGGTGGTGCATGCGTCTGGTGTTTGTTTGCAGTGGCTGAAGGCCCTGGTGTGCCCATTCTCACTCTCTATCTGCCTCTTTCTCTCTCTCTCAAATAAAGAGAAATTAAAATATAGAAAAAATTATATTTGTATGTATGTATTTCAGAGAATGTCAATTAAAATATCTGTCTCCTTTTCTGCATCCCTTATTCCTATCTCCCACTATAGCTACTGTGAGCAATTTCCTGCATTTCTTTAAATATTTAAATATTGCTCCTAAGAATAAGTCAAACCTTCTTCACTTAAACAGACTCTAGATAAGAAATACTGGAAACATAATTTGTAGACCAGTTAATGGGAAATGTTACCTTTTCCCAGAGGGGTCTTATATCAGATGTTGGAGATGCAGATGCACAAGGCTCTCAAGAGGCCCAAGTCTGATGAAGAGAACTTTAGATGTAAGGAAAGCTGTAAGACTAGAACAAGGCATTCCTATACAAACTAGATTCAGATTCCTTAAATATTAGTTTTCCCCCATGTTCATTTTATTCCTTTAAAAACATTTATCTATTTGTAAGGAGAGAGAGAGAAAGAGAGAGGGAGGGAGGGAGGGCGGGCAAGAGAGAGAAAGAGAGAGAGAGAGGGAGGGAGGGAGGGAGAGCGAGAGAGAGAGAGAGAGAGAGAGAGAGAGAGAGAGAGAGAGAGAGAGAGAGAGGGTGAGAGAGAGAGAGAATGAATATAAATGAATGAGAATGGGCATGGGAGGGCCTCTTGCCACTTCAAACAAATCCCAAATGCATGTGTCACTTCATGTATCTGGCTTTATTTGGGCACTGGGGAATGAAACCCTGGCCATCAAACTTTGCAAGTAAGCACCTTTACCCACTGAGAAATCTCTCAAGCCCACTGTTTTATCTTTTTTCCCTTCCTGTTTCCATACATGTGCATATGAGTGTGTCTGAGAGTCAGCTGCAGGCGCACCATCCTTTGGTTTCTAATATGTCGGTGTGTGCCCTTTCCTCCATAATCATATTACAGTAATCAAAATCAGTAAAGTAGGGCTGAAGAGATTGCACAGGAGTTAAGATACTTACCTTTGAAACTTAAGGACCTGAGTTTGATTCCCTATTATCCATGTAAAGCCAGGTGCACAAAGTAGCGCATGCATTTGGAATTCATTTGCAGTGGGCTAGACATCCTGGCATGCCCATTCTCTGTCTGTTGCTCTCTCTGTGTATGTCTGTCTGTGCCAAATAAATAAATAATATTTTTAAAAATCAGGAAAGTAATGTTGACAGAATACTAATAATATGATCAGAAGCCTTCCATGGCCAAAGAAATCATGGGCCATGAATCACACTCAGTTGTGTCTCCTCAGTTTCCTTGAATCAGGAGCAGTTCTTTGCCCTTTTTCATTTGTTTGTTTGTTTGTTTTGAGGTAGGGTCTTGCTCTCGCCCAGGCTGACCTGGAATTCACTATGTTGTCTCAGGGTGGCCTTGAACTCAAGGCAATCCTCTCACCTCTGCCTTACAAATGTTGGGATTAAAGGTGTATGCCACTATGCCCGCCCAATTCCTTGGTCTTTTATGATGGAATTATTTTGAAGAATACAGGTCAGTTTTTAGCTTTTCAACTTGGATTTGCCTGGTGTTTCCTTATAATCTAATTTAGTAGGCTGCAGAGATGGTTCAGCAGTTAAAGGTGCTTGCTTGCAAGCCTGATGGCCCAAGTTTGATGTCCCAGCCCCCACATAAAGCTATACAAATGTAACAAAGACGAATTTACATCTCAGCAAAGCTCTTTCCCAAACTTCAACTTTTCATTGACCAAAAAGCTAAGATCCACTACTTTTAACTTATCTGTGCTCTATTCTGGCTGCCTTAGAACTCCTCAAGTAAGCCGAGATTGAGGGAAATCGCAACACTGGCAAAAGTTCACAAATCTCAAAAAACTTGTTTAACTTCAAAGAATTTATCAAGGCCATAAACACTGTTTTACTAAGAGGAGGGAGGAATTGTGTGTGCTGGTCATGTGCTGAAATGTCACAACTGGTGTGAATGCAGCATAGAAGTCAGGTCATCTCCTCTAGAAGAGTCACTGGATAAACTTTTATGACTATAGCACTACTCTCCCCACCCCCACCAGCTGCACAGGCAGCCTACCTATTCACCAACCAGACTATTAAAGTAAAATTTTTTCTGGACTCCTAAGTTGGAGGATTCCAAGTCCAAAGCCCCCGCATCAGTCAGATAAGAAACTTGACCAACAGGAAGAGATTTCAGAGCTTTAACAACTTAACTTACAGTTAAAACAAATGTGCCAATTTCCTGGCTTCTGTTTAATCTTTTCTATAAAATTACAATACTGCTACAGAATATAGGAATCTCCCTCTCTCCTCAGTTGGCCAAACTGTAAATAAATCAATTTTCTGCTTCCTAATTTCTTTTTCTTTTTAAATTTGTATTATTTATTTATTTATTTGAGAGCAATAGGCAGAGAGATAAAGAGGCAGAGAGAGAGAGAGAGAGAGAGAGGGAGGGGGGAGGGGGAGGGGGAGGGAGGGAGGGAGGGAGAGAGAATATGGGAGTGCCAGGGCCTCCAGCCACTGCAAACGAACTCCAGACACGTGCGCCCCCTTGTGTGTCTGGCTAACATGGGTCCTGGGGAATCAAGCCTTGAACCGGGGTCCTTAGGCTTCAGAGGCAAGTGCTTAACCACTAAGCCATCTCTCCAGCCCCTATTTTCTTTTAAGGTACAGGAAAACTTGTGAATCTAAAGAGTCTCAGAAACAACAGCCTCCTTCTTCTGCACTCTGATGCAGTTGCTATGACTGAATGAGCATCTCAGTACACTAGAAGGAGAACAGGCAGGCATCAAGGAGGCTAAAAAGGAGGAGGAATAGCAAGAGTGTAAGAGGCTGAGTAGCAGAGAGATGAAAAGAGAGAGGTGGACTACCATACTTGCAAAGCCCGAGAAATCATTGCCTCCTTGGTTCCCTGCCTATTCCATTGGCAGAATCAGCCTTTGCCACCTCAAACCCTCACTTCAGCAGTATCTTTTTTTAAATCTCTTTTTTAAAATTCTCAATTTATTTTATTTTATTTTTTTCAATTTTTAACTTTTTATTAACATTTTCCATGATTTAAAAAAAATATCCCATGGTAATTCCCTCCCTCCCCACCCCCACACTTTCCCCCAGCAGTATCTTAACAATCATCACAGCCACGCTTCACCTAGCCTTGCTGCCCTCACAATTCTCTGTCAAAGCTTAAGAACTCTGAGAAAATGGGGAAAGGTTGTGCTTTCAAACTTGTTTCCCACAACAAGCCTGGTAGCCTGGCCACTGTGCATCTTCTCATGACTCATTTCAGCAGATGTAGTGTTTCTGCTGTGGACTTCCTGCTCTCTTCTCACCATCAACAGTGACTTATAGAACCAGATCTGATTCACCTTCACTACCACAGGCAACCCCCACCCCCAGCACCCCAATGGACACATTCTTTTCTGTTTTTTCAACATAGGGTCTCCCTGTATCCCAGGCTGACCTGGAATTCACTATGTAGTCTCAGGCTGGCCTCAAACTCAGTTATCTTCCTACCTCAGCCTCTCAAGTGGTGAGATTAAAGGTGTGTACCACTACAGTGGAGATTCTTTCTTAAAAATATTTTATTTATTTATTTGAGAGAGGGAGGGAAAGGAACAGATAGAATGGCTATGTTAGGGCCTCTAGCCACTGCAAACACCAGATACATGTGCCACTTTGTGCATCTGGCTTCACATGTGTATTCATCAGGATTCTCTAGAGGAACGAACAGTGAATTATATTAAAAAGGAATTTATTGTTAGCTTACAGCAGTCCAACAATAGCAGTTTGCAGGTCCAAGAATCAAGGAACCAGGTAGCTGCTCAGTCCGCGAAGGGGGATGCCTCAGCAGTTCCAATCTGGCACTGAAGGCCTGGAGGCTTCCTGGAGAGCGACTGGTCTTCAGTCCGAACTCTAAGGCAGCAAGCAGCACTGGCAGCCAGGTTGGAGGAAGGGAGTCTTCTCCCAGAGATTCCTCTCCCTGAAAGGGGCCACTACTCTGGGGAAGAGCTTCCTCCTTCAGTTAATCCTCCCTGGAAGCAATCTCAGAGACCCACTCATGAGGAATGTCTGTGGATTCCTAAACATATCAAATTGACAACAAAATCATCACAACGTGGGTACTGGGGAATTGAACCAGGGTCCTTAGGCTTTGCAGGCAAATGCCTTATCTGCCAAACCACCTCTCCAGCCAATTCTTCTGAACTTTTTATTGACGGCTCCCATAAATATAGACAATAAACCATGATAATCCCCCCTTCTTTCCCTCTCAAATACACTGTCCATTGAATCCCCTCTTTCCAATTAGATACTCTTCTATTTTGTTGTCCTCCTTTCCTCCTGTTATGACGTACTTGTGCAGGTAGTGCCAGGCACTGTGAGGTAGTGAATACCAAGGTCATTGTGGGTCATGGAGTGGGCTGAATTCGTTCACTCTTTCCAAATGCTCTCTGTAGGCATTTGTGTGGACTTCAGTGCCTGTTCCGTGGCTTCCTTCCTTCAACCCACCCACTCACCCATCAGCCATCTATCTATACACCTACCCACTGTCTGTCTCTACGTTAAACCTGGAACTGGCTGAGCTCAGTCTGTGGCATTCCCAGCACTCAGTATGCAGGTTACTGGATGCAGCCTGGGTGCAGGAGGGTAGCGCGTGCTTCCGGGGTCCCCAGCGCAGGTGGAGCAACCACGAGGACCCTGGGGGTATTTCTTCGGTCCTCCGCAGAACAGCGCCACCCACGGAAGGCAGACGGTCCCAGCCAGCTGGGTCACGTGACCTCAAACCCACGTGAGCGCAGCCCAGCGTGACCCGGGCCGTCACGTGAACGTCGCGATTGCGTGATCTCACTCGCGGGCAGGCTTTGCATCCGGAGCTGTGGGTCCGATGGAGGAGGAGGACGAGGAGGCGCGGGCGCTGCTGGACCCCGGCCCCGACGCGGGCAGCGGAGTCCCCGCCGCCCCGCAGCCGCTGCCGGCGCTCTGCGACCCGCGCCGCCTGGCGCACCGGCTCCTGGTGCTGCTGCTGATGTGCCTGCTGGGCTTCGGTGAGCCGACCAGGAGGGCCCAGGTCGAAGACCTGCCCCAGCCGAGCGGGGCGACGGAGGGCCCGGCGGTTGGCCTTTCCGTGCGCCGCCCGTGGGTGCTGCGCCTCGCCTTCTTCCCGGTGCTTTCTTTCCCTGCCGCCCGCCGCCGCCCAGCCCGCGCGGAGCGGGTCGTCGTTGACCGCGCTGGCGAAATCTGTCTCTCTCCTAGCAGTTTCGGGTTCTTTTAAAGGCATCTTTCCTACCTCTGTGACAGGTTTTAGTTAACTCAGCAACTGTTCTCTTTAGTTCCCTTTAGCTCGGGGAGAAAGTGAGGGTGTGCGCGCAGGCGCAGCTCCGGGAGTCAGCGGCGAGGAACTCGATGCTTCTGCTGGAACTTAGAAGTCGGCGTAAAGGAGACTTTGGGGCTTTGGTTTTTGCGCGACTCTGCACGGTGGTGCCCACCCGGTAGCATGAATTTCTTAACGTGAAGCGTTAAAGCAGAACCCAGAAATTTCTGGGTTAAAAAACGATGACCAAGCAACAAAAACGAAACACTTTTAAGAAATTGTCCGTACTCCAGCCGACACTTTATTTTGGGTTATTTGGCTATAAGGGATTCAGAAGCCAGATTTTGACCTTTCTAATTACATTCCCCCCTTTTGAACGGTAGCTTTGTGTACTTGGAGTTCGCGTAGCCTCACTTTACCTTTAAAATAAATGCTGGTTCATAAATACCAACTGTCTCCCACTTCTCTTTTTCTAAATCTCCAAGAGACGACAAATTTTAACTTGCCCTTTAGAGAACAAATTTTGTTTCTTTAGCACTGTGTTTGCTAAATTAACCTTGGGAATTTTGTTTGCACGATTAGAATTTGTTTCAAATACTGGTTTAGTCAGAATAGCCTTCACTTCCATTATGAAACTGCATGGAATGTGTGTAAAATTTTTAGTGTTGTTGATTTTGTGTGCAGAAAATAAAGCTATTTCATGAAGGTGTTATATGTGAAGCATGATGAAAATAAGATCGTGACTTTGCAATTCAAGTTTTCTGGCATTTGCTACATTTGCACACTGCTAAAGTATGGCAATCCTCTTACTACAACAACTGGTCAGTAAAGGTGTGGTCCAGAGACTTTCCATAGTGTCAGCCCTCCGGTCCATAGTATAAAGGTCTAAATCGCTCTGAAATAGTAATGAGTTGCAACTTGAAACTTGCACAGATACTATTATTTCTTATGAGATATTTACCCTTTTCATTTCTAGGCAGCTATTTTTGCTATGATAACCCTGCTGCCCTTCAGACCCAGGTTAAGCAGGTGAGTTAATTTCCACATCTATGCCCTTCTGTTTGCTTTGGAGCGCTGACTTAGCCTTCCTGAGACCGTTCCTGCACTCCCTCAAGTTACCAAATCTACAGGTCAATTAATTCTCAAGTCTACATGAGATGTCGCAAATCATTCATTTCAAATTTCATTCATGAGGTGGATAATACACTCTTTTCACAGTATTGCTGAAAGTACTAGTTTTTGTTTGGATTTTACTCTCCTGTTCTTATTTTTATGTGAATGGTAAATGATTTGCTGGGATGGCTTTTGGCTTGCTTAGATACATATTGTTGCCTTTTTGTTTGTTTGTTTCTTTTTCAAGGTAGGTTGTCAGTGTAGCTCAGGCTGACCTGGAATTCACTATGGAGTCTCAGGGTGGCCTCCAACTCACAGTGATCCTCCTACCGCTGCCTCCCAAAGGCTAGGATTAAAGCCGTGTGCCACCACGCCTGGCTTTTTTTTTTTTTTAAACTTCAGTCTCACTCTAGCCCAGGCTGGCCTTTAACTCATGGCATCCTTCCTCCTGCCTCAGCCCTCCTGAGAGCTGGGATTATAGGAATGAGCCACCATGCCTGAATTTATATTGATTTTTAAATATGGATATTGATTTCTGATTGTTGGTCAGTATATCCTCATCAGTACGTGTAGTTGGATTTTGAATTGTAAAAATATATTTGAAATTTGTCATTTCTTCAGTATTTACACTATCTTTTCTCTTTGCTTTGTAAGTTTTTTTTTTTCTTCTTCTTCTTTTTTTTTTTTTTTTTGGTATTTCGAGGTAGGGTCTCATTCTGGCTCGGGCTGATCTGGAATTCACTGTGTAGTTTCAGGGTGGCTCCAAACTCACAGAGATCCTTCTACCTCTGCCTCCCGAGTTCTGGGATTAAAGGCGTGTGCCACCACATCCGGCTATTTTTTTTTTCTTTTTAATAAATTGACTAGGGAAGTGTTTACTGTACCCCACGTTCTAGAATACAATGAGAAAAAGCAGGAGTTGGAGGTGGAGAGGGTAAGGTCTGTAAGGACAGGTGACAATTATTCTTTCCTGTGAAAGAGGAGTTCCTAGCACGGGCAGTAGTAAAGGAGCAAGAATAGAAGGTACAGACAAACTTAGTTGGTCCCCATGGAAGGGTGACTGGTTATGGAATCCAGAAAGCCCCTACAATAACTGTGGACTCAGAAAGTTCTTGGGTGTGTCCATTGTTCCGGGGATAGGAAGTGTAGCTTTATTGGGATTCTCAAGGAAGTAAATTACTTACAAATGGTAAAGAAGCCCTGCATAGGATTAAATGTGTAACCACTTTTTGTATTTTCAGTTGCTAAGCCTAACTGTTTGGAAAAAATATTTTTATTTTCTTTCCATATAGGATATGCAGGTGAATACCACAAAATTCATGCTGCTGTATGCCTGGTATTCTTGGCCCAATGTAGTTTTGTGTTTCTTGGGTGGCTTTTTGATAGACCGAGTATTTGGAATACGGTATGTTTTGCTTTAAAACTTTCACATGTGGAAAATCTATTCCAGTTATTAGGCAAGTGTAGTAATAGACTAAAGTATTTCTAGAAAGAACTAAATACACTTGTATTTTGACTGTGATAATGTGCATGAGTTTTTACCCCTCCCCCCAAAGATTTCTCTATCTGGAATTGGTTGAAATTTGGTTGGTTCATCAGTTAAGGTCAAGGCCTAGTAAATGCTACTGATGGAATAGGGTACCTAAGTTATCTGGAGGTGGATGTGCTCTGACTTGGGTCATACACACCAAGGTCTGAGGCCCCTTGCTGCTACTTGGTCAGCTTCCTACTGTGCTGAGCTATTGGGAACTTTGTGAGCATCAGTTTTGTCATTGTTAGAACATGGATAATAATTTATGCTTTGCAAGATAAAGTAGGGTTAAGTGGAAAATGGACATCCATGGTATTTGTACTAGGTACTTCCCTCAGCCTTGGTGAAATTTCCTATTTTCTGCTTTTCTCTAGACATTGAACTTTTTGTGACCACTTGTCTTATATAATGAGGGAACAAAACAAAATATAACCCTACCCCCCAAAAAAACACAAAGTGAATTTTTAATGCAGGACTCTGCAGTTACTAATAGCAATATGTGAAGAAATAAAGCCATTCTTTCTCTCTCTCCCATAGATGGGGCACGATTATTTTTAGCTGCTTTGTTTGCATTGGACAGGTAAGAAAGGCTAAACCATTTATTGATTATTTGATAGTAACTTTTGAATTCTTGCTTAATTTCACTGGAAAGATGTGTTTATGAATGATTAGCTTCATTATTAAAGACCATGGATGCCCATGTGAAATAAGATAATTAATTTTAAGCCCTGGAATTCATGAATTTCATAATTTCTCATTATTGTGGAACTTAACATTTATCATGTTACTTACTTTGAATTTACTTTTCCATTGATTCAGTACTCTACATTATAGGTTGTTTTTGCTCTGGGTGGAATATTTAATGCTTTTTGGCTGATGGAACTGGGAAGATTTGTATTTGGGTAAGTTATTCATAATTTCATGTGTCTTAACAACATGTTTATTAAGGTTATTTTTGTTTTTGAGGGTGAGTATTGGGGATTGAAGCCAGGATTTCACACATGCTAACTCTTGATCCACAATTGATCCATGCCCAGTCCTTTATTAAGATCTAAAAGAAATACTGTCTCTTCAGAGGAATTACTTCAAACCCTTGACATGTACAAGTAAAACTGTTTCTTAGTTGTCTTAACCTTCATTTGAAGTAGCAACAATTTTGTGTGGTTATAGTTTACAGTATAGGGTTTGAGTATTATATACTTTCCCAGAAATGATCTTTTTTTCTACGCTTTTTTGCTTGTTCTGCCATTTGAAGACTGATTTTAAATCTTCTTCAGAAAAGTATAGCCATCCATTTCTAGGTAGGTGACTTGGGCACTTCATTCCTCTTCAGTGGATGACAGTTAGGTCCTTTTGCTCCCTGGTCAAGAACCTAGGGGAGTACATTGCCCACATGCTGCTTCAGTGTATTGTATGTAAAACTATTCTGGTCTAGCCTTGAGCTTCCTGTTTTGGGGATATAGATGATAGGACTTAATCTGCAGTTTAAAACTCACTCAAGCTGTTCATGGGCACCAGGTGCATGCAGGTGTGTGACACATCTCAAAAAGTACTCTTAAGTCAGAAAAGGAAACAAAATGCATATAAGAGCATGAAAGGGATTCTGGGACAATACTGTGGTCAAAAGTGGGCCTCATAGGTAAAGTGGGCCAGCACAGAAAGACCAGTGGAAGTGAAGGAAGATATTTTTGGAATAGAACAGATGGGCAAGAAGGGCTCTTTGGTAGGATGTAGAGGACATGAAGCTTATTACTGTGAATGTCGAGGGGTTCTGGTAAACATGTGGAACTTATCTGGAGGAAAGTTAAAACCCTGGAAGCAGAAGAATGCTGCGTATACAAGGTGGGTTGGGGATTTGTTGATGGAAAACTTTTTGTATTGGCCTGGAAAGTGTGAATTTTTATTTTTACCAAATATGAGCCACTCTCACCAGCACTGTTTGCATATATAGATGGTGCGGTAACCCAGATTCCTTAATAGTTATTAATGCAGCATGTCAAACAAGCCCAACACATAGTATAAAACAGTCATTGCATTCTGTTTGGAATTTGTGCCAGGTAAAAATGTCTTTTCCTGATATCTGGGACCTTATCTGCAAAAAAATCATATAAGGCTGGGGGCTGGAATATTGGGAAACTCTTTAACTTGCATGCTGGGTACTTGGGCCTGGCTGCTTTGAAGATAGGGCTATTCATTGAAGCAATTACAAACGGCCTGTCTGTGTGGCTTGTGTTCTTTTAGCATGGGTTGGTCAGCCTTAGGGGTGGCTTGGGACTCTGAAGTGGCACTTCTGGAGTGAAGACAGTATCATCTTAGGGGTCACTTAAGCACTTAAACCCACCTCCATTCAAGAGAAGGGGGCTAGGCTGGAGAGATGGCTTAGTGGTTAAGCGCTTGCCTGTGAGGCCTAAGGACCCTGGTTTGAGGCTCAATTCCCCAAGACCCACATTAGCCAGATGCACAAGGGGGCTCACGTGTCTGGAGTTCCTTTGCAGTGGCTGGAGGTCCTGGCGCACCCATTCGTTTTCTTTCTCTCTCTGCCTCTTTCTCTCTCTGTCTGTCACTCTCAAATAAATAAATCAACAAACAAATGAAAAAAAAGGGAAGGGGGCAGAGACCTCCCACTTCTTGAGGAAGAAATGTCAAAATCATAATCTGGAATTTCTTTGCCTTATTTCTCTAAGATAGCCTCTCACTGAACCTGAAGCTCTCCACTTTTTGTTCTGATGGGCTGACCGGCAAGTCCCAGTGGTCCTCCTCTTTCCATTCCCCCTGCACTGGAACCATATATGGCTTTAAAAAAATCACTTATTATTATTTTTATTATTATTAAGAACATGCTTTGTATGGATACATCATGTGTATCTTTTCTCTCCTCCCTGCCCCCATGCTACAGGAGGCCCTCCTCAGTGGGATTGCTGGTATTCCTCATGGGGTTGTGGGTTAGGCATTGTGGGAGCAGCAGTGATTGGGGGGAGGCAGTGCCTCTGAGCATGACATCCCAACCTGTGGCTTTTAAATCTTTCTGCCCCCTCTTCCGCTCCCTGAGCCTTGGTGGGTTTTAAGTCTGCTTCAGAGATGAGCTCTCGGGTGCCTCTGGATTTCTGTTTTGGTATGTGTTGAGTATCCTTAGCATCTGTCTCCTTCACCCAGGCACTGATTGTCAGGCTCACCATGAAAGAAGCACTCTTGTTTGTGGTTTTTGCCTGGGCCTTCTCTGAGATGCGAGGGGTGTTTTATCTCCTTGGGTCTCACTACCTTCTGAAAAGAAAAACAGATTCTCCAATGGAGAGTGAAGTCAACATAGGTTAAATTGTATAGACATTATTAATTAGGGAGAGTTTGATGAGTGTAACCCCTCTTTTAGCCAAAGACTAGTGAGAGCTTGACATTGGCAAGAATAATCTTTGTCTCCATAGGATTCAGACCTGGTTTCCGCTTCCAATATGGGTTCCTTTCCACTGAGGGGATCTCTTAGCCAATCAGAAAGCCATTGGTTACCCACCATGGCTATGTGCCACCATTGCACTAGTGTGTACTTCTTGTCAGACTGCACACCTGGCTTTTTGTGTGGGTGCTGGAGATTTAACTCAAGTCTTCATGCTTTCATGACAAGTTCTTTCACCTGCTGAGCCATCTCCACAGCCCATAACTGGAATTTCTTTAAAAGCTGTGACTTTTTTCCTTTTCCCATATTTAGGATTGGTGGAGAGTCCTTAGCGGTTGCCCAGAATACATATGCTGTGAGTTGGTTTAAAGGCAAAGAACTGAACCTGGTGTTTGGACTGCAACTCAGCATGGCCAGAATCGTACGTATGTTAAACAACTTAATGGGCCAAATAGAAAGCAAAAGACTGAATTTCTTAGAAATCACAGAACAGGGCTGGAGAGATGGCTCAGTGGTTAGGTGTGCTTCCTGCACAAACCTGAAGGCCCAAGAGGACCTGAAACCACCTGAATTTGAATCTCCAGAAGCCATGTAAACAGGCTATATATGCCTACAACCCCGGTCCATCAAAGGGGAGCAGAGACCAAGGAATCACACAGACTTGTGAAAAACAGCAAGCAAGGTATCAGTAAGAAGCTCCAGCACAAAATTAGTGTAGGAGGAAGAGCGATGGAGTAGCTCTGGCCACTGTGGATGAGTGCTATTCCCCCCCCCCCCATCAACCCCACCACAGGCAAGGGTTCATAACACCACATGCACAAGGGAAAAAAAAAAATCACAGAATGAAATGTGGTTGGTTACACTTGAGTATGATAAATTAGGTATTGACTTTTTATGTTTCCCAAGGATATAAATAGCTTATGTTTCATTTTAAGCAAGTCATTAGTAAGCAGTCTAAAGACAAAGTGAACATTCATTATTAACTCCAAGTATCTGAGTCTAGGTTGTCTCATTTCTCACCCATTTTTGACATCCTGACGTGAAAGTCTCCAGGTTGTACACATGGCACATTTCCGTGGATGGGACGTTCACTGATGAGGCAGACCTCCTTCAGTTAACCTCATGAAGCTCAGCTTCATGCACATGAAACCTCCTTTTACAAAGCAGGTTTTACTGGCTGCTCCTGCTTTTGCTGTCTTCAATTGCTGTTGCTAATACTATGTTGTGTGTGTGTGTGTTGGCCAGAGGTCAATGTTGTGTCTTCCTCGATTGCTCTTCACCTTATTTAATGAGACAAGATCTCTTACTTGAACCCAGAGCTCACTAATTTAGTTAGTCTAGCCACCCAGTTTATCCTGTGTATTCTCTCTTTCTACTTCCTGAGCTCTGGGATTACAGATGGGCCACCACAGCCATTTGGCATTTACTTGGGTGCTGGGGATCTGAACTCAGGCCCTCCCACTTGCATGACAAGCACTTTACCAATTGAATCATTTTCCCACCCCTGGTTACTATTTTTTTTTTTTTTTGAGGTAGGGTCTTGTGACCTGGAATTCATTCTATAGTCTCAGGGTGGCCTTGAACTCACAGCGATCCTCTGACCTCTGCTTTCCAAGTACTGGGACTAAAGGCATGTGCCACCATGCCCACCCCCCCCCCCCTTTTTTTAAGCAGGCCCTATCACTCAGGCTGGCTTCAGATTCACTATGTAGTTGAAGTTGACCTAGAATTCCATATTGTCTTGCCTCAGCACCTCCTGACTACTGGCATTATAGGCATATACCTCCATACTTGGTCTGTGCAGTGCTGGGGATCAAATCCATTGTTTCCTACATGCTAGGCAGGCTCTGTACTATAACTGAGATACATTCATAGCCCTCTGTGATGAACTTTTACTTCCTCTGCCATGAAGTGGTGTTTATTTCCTGTGGTTGTCTTAGCTGTCTAACATGACTTCTAGCTCCCTCACCATAGTGCCCACACCTGTGTCAGCCAGGACACTATTTGGAACTTGAAAATGATCCTGGTATTTTATGGTTGGGAAAGCTTGTTGGGAGGTTCTAGCAGGGGAGTTCAGCTACTTGTATACCGAAGACCAGTCCTCCTCTATTTGGGAAAGGTTGTCCTCTTCAACAGAGCCTGCAGCATCAGGAGAGATACACATGCAGCAGTGAGGGAGGAAGGGGACACCCACATCAACCCTGGTGATTAGTGGGTTGACAGATGTCACAGCCAGATTTCCCACACATCCTATGTTTGGTCTTAGAGATGCTACACAGGGAAATACTACATTTTAATGAATATATCCTGTAAGATATTCTGGAAGTCCTAAACCCTATTAGGATTTTTTCCTTATAAAGTTCCTGAACCAAAAAACAAAGCACAAACTCTCATTAGAAATCCAGCTTTCAAAGACTAATAGCAAAAAAATGTACTACAGTCATCAGTGAAATCCAATCCCTAAACTTTTTTTAAAAACATGTTATGTACTTATTTGCAGAGGGAAGGGGAGAGAGAGGAGAAAGAAAAGAGAGATAATGGGTGTGCCAGGCCTTTTGCCTCTTGTTGCCACAAATGAACTCCAGACACTTCCATCACCTTGTGCATTTGGCTTTTTGTGGGTATTGGGGAATTGAACCCAGGTTATTAGGCTTTGCAAGCCAGCACCTTAACCACTGAGCAATCTTTCCAGTCCCTCTCCCCAAAGAACTTTCCATGTGTTTCATCGTATGAGTATTCTATGCTATGTAATACTGCCATTTCAAGTTCTCTGTACATAAGTCACACTGTGCTCTGACACTTGCTGCGACCCTTGGGCTCAGTGGCTAGGGCTGGAAGTACTAGTCAGAAGGGTTGTTAGAGTTTCTGAGACATCTTTCCACATTGTCTTTCAGAGATATTTATGTCCCCTCTGTCAGATATGAGAGGATCCTTTTTAAAATTTTTGTTTTATTTGTTACAGAGATGATAGAGAGAGGGGAGAGAATGAGAATGGGTGCACCAGGGCTAGACAGTGCAAATGAACTCCAGATGCATGTGCCACCATATGTGCCGGGTTTGCATGGGTACTGGGGAAATGAAATGTAGATCGTTAGGCTTTGCAGGCTAAGCTCTCTCTCTAGACTGAGAGGATCCTTTTTAATAGTTACTTTGGTAGTATGGGCTGCCATTACTACTATTTTTGTAAAAATGTTTTTATGTATTTATTTGCAAGAAGAGAGAGACAGAGAAGAGAGAATGGGCACTGCAGATGCATGTGCCACTCTGTGCATCTGGCTTTATGTGGGTACTGGGGAATTGATCTTAGGTCATTAGGTTTTGTAGGCAAGCACCTTAACTGCTGAGCCATCTCTAGCCCCATATTTTTACTTTTTTACAAAAGGATATTTTATGACTTTGATATAAAATACTTAAGGAGTATTTTAATTTGTTTTTCTTTGGAGTAGTGTGGTTTCCCATGTCTTCTGTTTCTGCCAGGATGTTCTGAGAGCCTTCGTTGGGTATTGCTCACGTCGAGATGTCTTGTGGTGACTCTGGTTGTCTGATGCTTCTCAAAGGAGGACATATGATCACTAAATGAGACTCAGTCCCAGTGACTTCAGTGTGTGTAGTGCTCATCATTAGCTGCTTTCCTGTCCTCACACTTAGTCACAACCCATTTAACTACATTTTTCCCCTGAGGTAGTGTCTGACTTTAGTGCAGGCTGACCTGGAATTCACTCTGTAGTCCCACAGGCTGTCCTCGAACTCACAGATAGCTTCCTACCCCTGTCTCCTAGGTGTTGGGATTAAAGGCACGAGTCACCATGCCTGGCTCATCTACATTTTGAGGAGCACTATGAGTTTTTAGAAAGGAATCTCAGGAGCTTCTAGAGTACAAGTTGAGTTACTGGAGTAGTGAAAGCAAACAGGGGAGGGAGCAAGTGGGGTCTCAAGCAGCCCTGTGTTGCAGCCAGGGCAGTCTGACTTTATCTAATTTATGCACTTGAGGTCCAGGGGACCTGTCATGACATGAAAGGACTGTTAAGTTCAAGAGCTAGTCCAGTGCAGATGTTGGTACAGAGTCTGTTGTTTGTGTCTTGTGTTGCTGGAGTCTGTTAAATGATCACAGAAGTTCGGATTTACCTCTGATTGCTCTGTAGGCTGAGCTGTGATACCTCTCACATACTGCCTTAGGCACTTGTCTTAGCTGTGGGTTGGGGGTCTAGTATCTCTTGATTTTCCTTTTGTAACTTGTTGCTTTCATTTATGTTTCTTTGTGTGTATGTGTGTGTGCACATGCACGTGTGTGCAGCATGTGTGACAGGGCTTCTTGCTGCTGCAAATGAGTGCCAGGCACATGCATCACTTTTTGTGTCTGGCTTTACATGGATACTAGGGAGTTCAACCCTGGACCAGCTGGCTTTGCAGGCAAGCACCTTTAATTAATTACTGAACCACCTACCCACATGTAATTTGGTACTTTAAGCTTATCATTTCAACAAGAATTTACCAAATACTTGCTAACTCATGTCAGGTCACATCAGAATTAAAAGAATTAACCCCTGCCTTTGAGGAGCTTATATTTGCAGTGTATTGGAGAAAGTTTCCAGTAGTAACCTTAGTTTTCATATGAGCAATAAAATGGCCATGTGATGTGAAGTTGGTGACAATATTTGTTGAGAGACTATTGTTGAGGACATGGTCATTTCTCAGTCTTGAGTTGTATCTGACCTGTCAGTAGCATGACCAGAGTTGACAGTCTCTCTTTAATTTCTTTAGTACTCCTCTTGCTTGTCTGTTTGGTACCTTTTTGCCTCCATAGCTCCTCTTCACCCACCTCAGCCTGTGAAGGTGGGAGCATCCAGGGCTCATCATTGATATGTCTCTTTCAACACTCCCAGCCTTGGCAACATTAACCTACTTTTACAGTTGTGAGTGGTACTGCCTAACTCCTGAATTTATGTCACTCATCTAGGCCTGAATTCCGCCCCGCCCCTGTGGAGGGTTGCCAGTTTCCTAGTCAACATTTTCCCTCCTGTCCCCCATAAACTCATGTGTTTGAATGTTTGGTCTCCAGCTAGTGGCTGTTTGGGAGATGGATTCTTGTTGGAGGCTTATGGGTGTTATAGCTAGCACTCCTTTGCTAGAACTGGCCTCATTCTCTTGCTACTGTTTTCCACCTGCTGTGGCAGAAGTGACATCCTGCCTCTGCTCATGCCAGGTTTTCTCCTGTCATCATTAAGCTTCCCCTAGAGGCCAAATAATAAGCCAAAATAAATCCTTTCCTCCTGTCATAGTCAGCTTCATGTTGTTGGGATGAATTTCTAAACCAGGCACAGTTTATGGGAGGAGCAGATTGATTGAAACCTACAGATCCAAGGAAAGTTCCATGATGGCAAAAAAAAGAGAAAACCTACCACCAAAAGCAAGAGCAAAACTGGCAGCCAAGTAGCAGGGAACCTGGGCAGAGCACAGACTTTTCTCAGTGTACCTTAGGCTGAATTTCTAGATCTGCCCCAAGTGCACCTTATGGCTGTGCCCTAGGGCCTACTCACAGTGATAACTCCTCTAGCCAAGTTACAAGCTTGAATAAAACTCCTAAATCTATTGGGGGGGGGCATACATTCAAGCTACCACATTATGTTCCTGGCCTAGATTCATAACCATTTCACATTTTATATTATATTCAGTCCAACTTCAAAGGTCCCCATAGTCTTTGCCAATTTAAGATAGTTTCAAAGTCCCAAGTCTCCTCTGAGATTAAAGATGATCTCTTAACTCTGATTCCTGTAAAATCAAAACAGGTTTTTGTTATGCCGAATTCTCAGCATCCCCAGTGACCACCAAGGAGAAGCAAACATGTATGCAAGGGCAAGGAGCTTTAATTCAGGCTTGAGATTGGTCTCTTGACTTTACCAACACAGTGGATCTGTACAAGAGCCCCGAGTAGTGGGAGGGTAGGGTTTTTATAGGGATTTGAACATAGAAGAAGGGGATGGGTACGTGATTGGTTGATTTAAACAGTAACTGCACTTGTTTTCTTCTGGTTGGCTTAGGATTTTGGTGGGCAAAGTTGGCGGGCTGGGTCTAGGGGAGTTGAACTTGAACTTATCTATGACTACAGGAATGTATGGCGTAATCAGTTTCCAGTAACTGTTAAACCCACCCTTACCAGAAGATAAAAACTTAGATCTTGCTGGGAAACAGAAACTTAGGCCTACTGAGGACTCTGAAGCCTGTCATGGCGTCCTTCTGGTTCCTGAGTCCTTCATTCCCCCCTCTCTTTATACCATGAGGAGCCCATCTTGGCTCCCAGTTGAGTTATACTGTGATCTTAAAGCCATAAGCTGTACTGTATTAATGCATTCCTTAATAATAGCAACTATCTATTAAAAATGCAAGGTCCTACTGTAATTAGCAACAAAAATAAAAGTAATGGCCCTGCTAAAGCAGACAGCAGAGTTAACCATGGGGAATGACTGAACCATGACTCAAACCGTCCTCTATCAGCTTTTCTTTCTTTTCCAAATTCTCTCGTAACTTCACCATTGAGTCTCTAATTATACCTGAATGGTTGATATTAAAACAACATTCTTCCCTTAAGGCCACACACATTCCCCTTGCTGGAGGAATAATAAGTCCAACCCCTGTGTATTCTGTGATACAACCTCAGCTAAGGAATCTATATTTTTCTCTAAGTGAGTAATGGATGTTTTCAGCCTCTCAGTGTCTAAGTCTATACTTGATGTTTTCCTTGAAGGATGAGTGCTACAATGCCTGTTCTTACCCCTACCAGTCTGCATTGGGAAATGTCACCAACGGGACAGTAAATAAGGCACCGGGATCATACCCAGTAACATAAAGTCTTATTCCCCAGGTCTTTCCATTATCCCAGGACAACTGTCGCCCTTTTTCTGTAAACTTGAGAGGAACGAAATTACAGGTCTTGTTTCCTTTCAAGGGAGGGAGGTAACATGGTCCATTTTGGTCCCTGGTCTGGTTCAGTGTCATGGTGATAAGGTCCCCCTTAGTAGGCGGGTTCCAGTAGACACACATTGCCAGCTAGCACAGTAGAAGGCTTCAGATCCCCCACAGCCCCCTTTGATTCTTGCTTTCTCTGAGTGCCCAGGGCATACATAGCAATAAGAAATTTCCTGATTCACCACAGAGTCCCACTAGTTGATGGAGGTCGAAGATCAAATCAAGAAACCAGGTTCCCTGTGTGGCAAGAATTTCCCCTGTGGCAGTGTTGGTTATTATCCAGGTCAGATTAAAAACTTAGTGGGGAGTAGCTGCCATAATACATACAAATAGGAGCACAGTCAGGATCAGGAGCATTTGAGTTGAAGCTTGAGTGGGGTGCTGCATTTCCATTGTGGCTGATAGTCCTCAGGTTCAGCCATTGGATCTGCTGGTCAGATGTGAGTGTGATGAATCCAAGTGGCAAAGCCGTCCATCTTCACAGCGGTAGGTGTGGTCAGGAAGAAGACATAGGGTCCTTTCCAGCGGGGTCCCAGTGTCTCGCAGTGATAGCGACACCCAGTCTCCTGGATTATTTACATATTTTAGATTTGAAAATAACCCTTTGAACATCTATACTTGTTTTTCTTTATTATAGAGTTAAAACTGTGGGGAAACGATATGTCTTAATGTTTGTTTCCCCTCTTGGAAAGCTCTTGTTACTTAATAGTCCATTCATATAGGTAAGGTATTTTTTTTAATCTTTGGTTATATATTTCTCTCTGAGTGTTTAAGACCATGCAGATAGCCACATTTAATTAAGGATTAGTTTTGGAGGTCACTAATGGCTCTCCAAAGAGACTTTAGGGACACAGAAGTAGCCCCATAGCTTACTGGCGTCTTTTATCTGTTAGGATGAGTCAGGGCCATGCTGGCCAAGTAGTTTTCCCTTCTTTGGGAAGTCAAGAGGACTGAGTTTGCTCCTCAATTGTGACTCTCCTGTTTCAGACTGTACACCAGTTTTGTTTGGGTCTCCATATCCTCCCTGCTCAGGAAGACAAGTGACTTACCAGGGGACCAGTGTAGAAGTGTCCCATCATCTCCAGTGGCCTCATGACCTGGGAGCACAGGCCAAAATATTGGTGCCTCCGATGATTCCAGTTGGCTTTGGCTTCTACGTAGGTAATTAACACACTTAGAAAGGATTACACCAGCATGGATGTATGTACATATAGAGCACATTTGATTACTGAAATAGACTTAAAGAATGGCACAAGGCTTCTAAATCATTTTGTCCTATCTTTAAAATTTTAGTTGTGCTATGGTAGTATAAGCCTTATATACAAGTTATAGAAAGTAGGCACATCTCACATTTTAAATATCTAACATTTATAAATATAGGCAGAACCTGTTATCAGTCTTGAAAACAGTACCAATTGATTTACAGACTAACTAATTTAACCTAGAAATTGTCAGAAAAGGACAAGTAAGACAGTATAAAGTCTTATAGCATCTGCGTTTCAAAACATCTTTGATTAGTTTAGGTACCTGTGTGGGTACAAACTACCCAGAGAACATTGGAAACAGAACCACAGAGCTTGAATTTTTTTTTTTTAAACCAAAACAGCTAGCTAAATTCTAATATAGCCCTGGATAAATCTTTTTGAAAGAAAAAAACATTATTTGACAACTAATGATTTTGTCTTAAATTTGATAGCTATTGATTTTATGTACCACAGAAATTTTCATTAACATAAAACAATTTTATGTTTTACCCATGTCTTAAATTTGGTAAAGCTTAAGCAAGCTATCCCAACAAATCCCAGGAAGATGAAAGTTGTCATTACTGAAATTAAATCACTTAAACCTAAGTGATTAAACCTAATTATGACCATTCAATAGAATTAGCATGAATAAGACAGAAGTTATCTTTAAAGTCACAATGTCTTTAGGTATGAATACTTCACCTCTGGGAATTAACCACTTCTATGTGAGCCTTTATATTAAGAATAGTTAAAACCTTGATGAAAAGAGGAACCTAATTTACTTTACTGAGAGAGTCTTAAAGCCAGTTTTATAACACTTAAATCATAACAAATTAGCATCAGTGACCTGTTAATGAGTGAGGTCTTATCATACGACTCAGTTTCTCCACTGATTAAAACCTTGCCATCAGGTAAACATTAGATTTAATCCTAATGTTTCAATGTAGTGTCCCTTCCCCTGATATACACATTAGGTAAGTCTGATCCTTATCTTATGTAGGGAGTTTGTAACCTGATCAAATACCTTGACTCAGTTGACCTATTTAACATTTTGTCTAGTGAGAAATTTTATCTAACAGATGTGACTTTAGGTGTTCAAAAGAGAAGAACTAAAGAGACCCACAGTTATGTGCTGTACTCCTTTTTCCTTGTCAGAGACAATTGGCTATTTTGTCTCTAGTCAGAGTCTGGGAGACACATGTCTTAAACTTGCATGGGGTCTGAGATAAAGGGGGTTCCATCTGTTTTTTCAGAGTACAGCTTTCCATGAATTTAAGTAGCATATGTTGGAAAGCAAGAGCAAAATGAAATTACAAAGCAGAGAGATAAGCATCCTGACATTCCTTTCCTATTCCGAAGTTTTTTTTTTTTTTTTTTTTTTAACATAGCAAATTTACCCATTTGCAAAACACAAGGTGATAGACTCTTGTCTATGTTTAACCTGGTTAAACCTCCAATTACATCTGTACTTATGACTTTGTGACCCACCTAGCATAGGCATCACTTTTAGAGTATCCTTAAGAGTCTGTAAACAGCTGAAAAATCTCAACTTTAGGCATGGCATATAGGTTTAGCCTGAAAATTCTTTCCTACATACGCTCATCTTTATCCACATACTTTAACGTTCTCATCTAAGTACCACTCAAAAAGCATTTTTAATGAGCATTCTATGTCCCAACATTGAAAAATTCCTTCCCAGTTCTTCCAATCAATTCATCTCATCCCATTATTAACCACCTTTTTTCTTATAAGGCTATTATGAAAAACTACACCAAATTAATTAATCTTACTACTTACTAACAAGTGAGTAGTCTAGTCAATTTTATGTCATTAATACTAATAAGACACTAAACTGAGGCAAATATTGTTGCTATCTTGAGGCAAGCTGGCCTAGAAGTCAGGCCAATTGCCTCCTCCTTTTAAGTACTTTACAATTTTTTTAATACCTGACAAATTATAATTTACCACTTTAGAGAGAATTCTGTTGTTTTTAATAATCCTCTATGAAAGTTGAAGTTGACCTAGAACATAAATTCAGTAATTATATTTATGATATCAGGTAACAAATTTGACACACTTTTTATGTAAAACTTTAGTTCTTTATAGGTTGTAGTTAAATGTGACCTTTTTTCACTTTCTTGCCCCTTTATTTATTTATTTATTTTTTTAACTTTAGGAATTTATTTCAACTTCATTCATTCATTTTATTTCTTGGAATGGGATATATACATTATTCACCAATAAATGTTTAAGGGTTTAAATGTGCAATTAGCCTATTGTAGAAACTTATAACTCATTCCAATTAAATGAAGAAAAATGTACAAAAACATTCTTTCTTTTGCTCTCAGATTCAAAACATATTCAAAAGTATGTTTTTACATAGACAACACATTTAACCCCAAATTCAGAACTGTTGTGTAAGTTAAAGAAAATGGCCACATTATTATAATTATCAACTGCAAAACATGGCAGCCCCTAAAGCAGAGAAGACTAGCAAACGGGACTTTCCCTTCTGCAAGTTTAACCTGATGATTACTCTTACTTCACCTTTTCAAAATACACAGTTTTTCCCACTGGAAAGACTTGGTATTAAATACTGGTGACACATGGGCGCAGACTACCCTCTTGCCACTTTTTGTTGTGCTGTTGCGGTTGGGCGGGGCTTGTATACACCTTAGATCATCCTTGCTCCACTGCTGGCACTCTCCAGGGGTCTGGTCTAGTACACATGGAGGTAATGGCCAAGAAGACTGCTGGGAGGCCAAGGATTCTGACTACCTTAGGGGAAAAGGGGGTCTCCAGGACTGCCAGGAGGACTCTGAAGAAGGCGGCCCACTGGGAGGCCACTGAAGATGTAGTGGGTCTGCTCAGAAGCCAATGGGAGAAGAGGCGGAGACATGGCACCTGCATGGGTAGAGGCGTCATTGTCTGCCACCTGACTCTGACCCAAGCCGCTTTGGAGTCTTGCAAAGCTGACTTGTAATTTTGCTGCTTAAAGGGAGTAAGGGGAAATTTCCTCCCTGAGCTTTTCATTTCCTAGCCAGATGAGCTGTGTAGGTCCATGTGGATGCCCAGAAATCCAGAAATGACCTGGAGGACTTCTTCCCAAAAGGAGCCTGTCTCCTGGGAGAGCTAATTCCCTTAACTTTTAGAAGAGCTCTTATTCCATGGATCTGAGATATATATCTATATATATATATTGGCGGGAGGCAATGTTACTCATGACAGAGAAAGATTAAAAGTGCCAAGACCAGAAGGCAATGTTCCCAAGGACTAATCAGCACACACGGGATTCCCCAAAGATCTGGGCATGAGCCTGTCCACAAGTTTATGAGGCTGGTGACCTGCCCTACAGGCTTTGTGTGTGTGTGTGTGTGTGTGTGTGTGTGTGTGTGTGCGCGCCAGAGAGAAATAGAGGGTTTTTGCCAACACCCAATGGGCTGTCAGGGTCCAGGCAGAGAACGGCTGGCCTTCAGTCAATACTGAAGAGTGGCCTTGGCCAAGAGACATCAGTTGCCAGTTCATCGTGTTTGGTCCTGCGCAATGGCATGAACCGAGAATAAAGGAGGAGAAAGAGAAACCTGACAGCCCTCAACATGGAGGCAAGGCCACATGGGCCGATGTCTCCCAGTCCCTCTAGGAGAGCACTCACCCACCCTGTCCATCTCATAAGGTCCCTGTTCAGGCACCAGCTGTGGGTTTTTGGATTTTTGCTCGGGGCTGGTCGCAGTTCACCCCGAAGGCATTGAGGCAACCGGGGCTGGGTGAGCATGTGAAGAGAGAAAGACACCACCGGGAGAAAGTTGACAGGCTCTCTCCTTACCTGCTGCTTTGTTGAAATCCAAGTCTGATCTAGTCAAAGGGAATAACGGATCAATGATAGCCTCATTAGTGGTGGGATTCCCATCACTGCCTGGAGTCAATTTCTGGGCTTTAGTCTGGCTTCTCTCTTTCTTTTGTAGTAAAGAGAATCTGTAGCAATTGTTGACAGTCATCCCAAGTTGATTACCATCTTGGTCTGGGGGCCCCATAACCTAAAGAGGGAATGCTGTGACTCTGAGGGGCCCTAATTGTAACGTCTTGAAAGTGGCCCGTCAGTAAAGAAAGTGGGGTAGTCTGTGTCTGTCCCATATGTCCAAGCACACAAATAGTCATTCCAACAAAGAAAAGGAAAGAGACAACAAAAAGCTCACAAATAGTAGTTCAAACAAAGAAAAGGAGAAAAAAAGAGATAGCAAAAACAGTTTAGTTTGCCAGTGACTACAAACTGAGACAGCAGCCTCTCCCATTGTCTATACAGATAGGGGAATGAAATCCCCTTCAAGTTGGCCTGGTGCACCCAGGACCCGCTTTCCGAACAGAGTGGCCTCCAGGAGCGCGTCCACCCCAACCACAATTTTCTAATGAACGGGAAAATGAAGGACAGGTTTTCAGGAAAGACAAAACACAGAAGCACACTTATCAGCCGGTGACCTGAGCGCCACGTGTTGGTCCTTAGCAGTCTCTGAGGAGATCTGGGACGAGCCCCCAAATGTTATGCCCAGTTCTTGGCATCCCCAGTGACCACCAAGAACCAAACATGTATGCAAAGGCAAGGAGCTTTAATTCGGGCTTGAGATTGGTCTCTTGACTTTACCAACACAGTGGATCCGTACAAGAACCCCGAGTAGTGAGAGGGTAGGGTTTTTATAGGGATTTGAACATAGAAGAAGGGGATGGGTACGTGATTGGTTGATTTAAACAGTAACTGCACTTGTACTCTTCCGGTTGGCTTAGGATTTTGGTGGGCAAAGTTGGCGGGCTGGGTCTAGGGGAACTGAACTTGAACTTATCTTTGACTACAGGATATATGGCATAATCAGTTCCCAGTAACTGTTAAACCCACCCTTACCAGAAGATAAAAACTCAGATCTTGCTGGGAAACAGAAACGTAGGCCTACTGAGGACTCTGAAGCCTGTCATGGCGTCCATCTGGTTCCTGAATCCTTCAGTTATGTTCTTTCTTTATTGACAACTTCCATAATTGCACACAATAGCCTATGGTAATCCATTCCTCCCTCCCCCCACTTTCCCTTTTGTAATTTCATTTTCCATCATACCCCTTCCCCCTCTCAATGTCTCTTTTTTTTTAATTAATTAATTAATTTATTTGAGAGAGACAGACACAGAGAGAAAGACAGGTAGAGGGAGAGAGAGAATGGGCATGCCAGGGCTTCCAGCCTCTGCAAATGAACTCCAGACGCATGTGCCCCCTTGTGCATCTGGCCAATGTGGGACCTGGGGAACCGGGCCTTGAACCGGGGTCCTTAGGCTTCACAGGCAAGCGCTTAACCGCTAAGCCATCTCTCCAGCCCTCAATGTCTCTTTTATTGTGATGTCATCATCTTTTCCTTCTCTTGTGATGGTCTTATATAGGCAAGTTTATGTCTTATGTCTGGAGGTGTGCATTGTAAGGTGACCTACCCTTCCTTTGGCTCTTTTATTCTTTCTGCCACCTCGTCCGCAATGGACCCTGAACCTTGGAAGGTATGATAGAAATGTTTCGGTGCTGAGTACTCCTCTCACTTCTCAGCACTATGGTGCCTTCTGAGTCACCCCAAGGTCACTGCCATCTGAAAAGAGAAGCTTCTGTAACCAAAAGTGAGAGTAGCATTAATACATGGGTATGAACATTACAAAAAGTGCTTACCAGGCAGTTTGGTGAACACAGTATATACATTTAGCCAGACACCAGCAGACATTACACTCCTAGGGCTCATGACTAGCCCTTTCATATGTTTTCAGCATCAGGGATATATTTCCTCCCGTGGAGCAGGCCTCCAGTCCAATTAGAGAGTGGTTGGTTTCTCCCATAACAGACATGCCACTATTGTACCCGTTGGCTTATTTGGCCTGACTGGCCAAATTTAAGGCTTGCAGTGTCCACTGTTGAATATTATCACTGGTGTTTTCTTTCTCTCCCATTGAACTTCATGTAGCATAGATTTTTCCAGCTTTTTGCCAGTTGGCCTACATGGAGGAGGTTTTCAGCTTAATTCCAGAATGATTTCTCAGTGACCTTGAAGCCCAAGTATGTGAAGTCTTTAGCAATGGGGTCTTACCATTTATTCCTGGTGGGAAACCAAGAACCTTGGAAATGGCCTGAAATGTTTTGGGAGTATCGGGAACCTCCCAGACCAACAACTACCTAGAAGGTTTCCCATCCCTGGCACTGAAAATTTTCTACAATCTATGGCTTCTGAGTGTTCCATTGTACAAAAAAAATAGGTTTCCGTATAATTTATTTATATCCTCTTAGATTTTTTCTTCCTCTTAGATTTTGATGAGCCCTCCCTCCACCTTTCCTTTACATAGTGACTTGACTTCCCCTGACCTCACTTAGGCCTTTTCACCCTCATTAATCTGTTCTTCAATTTACATAAATATAATACCATCCTATTAAATCTCCCCTCCTTCCCTTTCTATTCCCTTTATATCCCCTTTCTAGATTACTAGCTTTTGCTACTAAGTTTTCTTCCTACTCACACAGAAGTCCAATCATTTGTAGCTAGGATCCACATATAAGAAAGAAAATGTGGTGTTCGGCTTTCTGAGCCTGGGTTACCTAAGTACAATCCTTTCCAGATCCATCTATTTTCCTGCAAGTTTCCTAATTTCACTTCTTTTCTTTTCTTTTCTTTTCTTTTCTTTTCTTTTCTTTTCTTTTCTTTTCTTTTCTTTTCTTTTCTTTTCTTTTCTTTTCTTTTCTTTTCCTTTCTTTTCCTTTCCTTTCCTTTCCTCTTTCTTTCCTCTTTCTTTCCTTCCCTCTTTCTTTCTTTCTTTCTTTCTTTCTTTCTTTCTTTCTTTCTTTCTTTCTTTCTTTCTTTCTTTCTTCTTTCTTTCTTTTTTGAGGTAGGGTCTCACTCTAGCCGAGCCTGACCTGAAATTCACTAGGTAATCTCAGGGTGGCCTTGAACTCCGAGCAATCCTCCTATGTCTGCCTCCCGAGTGCTGAAACTAAACGCCTGGCTCTTAATTTCTTTTTTCTGTACTGCTTAGTAGAACTCCATTGTATAAATGTGCCACATCTTCATTCAATCAATTGAGGGACATCTAGGCTGGTTCCATTTTCTAGCTATTGTGAATAGAGCAGCAATAAACATGGTTGTGCAAGTATCTCTAAGGTAGTTAAATGAGTCCTTAGGATATATGCTTAGGAGTGCTGTAGCTGGATCATATGGAAAATCTATTTTTAATTGTTTCATGAACTTCCACATGGATTTCCACCATGGCTGGACCAGATTGCCTTACCACCAACAGTGTAGAAGGGTTCCTCTTTTTCCACATCCTTGCCAGCATTTATGGTCATTTGTTTTCATGATGGTAGCCAGTCTGACAGGAGTGAGATGGAATCTCAACATAGTTTTAATCTGCATTTCCCTGATTGCTAGGGATGTAGAATTTAAAAAAAAAAAAAAAATTATATGTCATCTGTATTTCTTCTTTTGAGAACTCTCTACTTAGTTCCATATTCCATGTTATAATTGTCTTGTTTGATTTCTTACTATTTATTTTTTGAGTTCTTTGTATATCCTGGATATTAATCCCATGTCAGATGCATAGCTGGCAGAGATTTTTCTCCCATTCTATAGGTTGCCTGTTTGCTCTATTCACAGTGTCCTTTGCTGTACAAAAGCTTTGTAATTTCATGACATCCCAGTGGTTGATTAGTGATTTTGTTTCCTGAGCAAGTGGAGTTATATTCAGAAATTCTTTGCTTATACTAATATGTTGAAGGTTTCCTCTACTTTATCCTCTAGAAGTTTCAGAGTTTTGGGTCTGATATTAAGGTCTTTGATCCATATGAACTTAATTCTTGTGCATGGAGAGAGTTAAGCATCTGTTTTCATCATCTGTAGACACATATTCAGTTTTTCCAGCACCATTTGCTGAAGAGGCTGTCTTTTCTCCAGTGAGTATTTGGCATTTTTATTGATGATCAGGTGGCTATAGCTGCCTTGACTTACATCTGGATCTTCTATTCTGTTCCACTGATCTATGTTTCTATTTTTTTTTTTTTTATGCCAGTAACATGCTGTTTGTGTTTCTATGGCTCTGTAACATAGGTTAAAATCAAGTGTGGTGATACCAATAGTCTTATTTTTGTTGCTCAAAATGTTTTCAATGTTGGAGGATTTTGTGCTTCAAAATGAATTTTAGGATTGTTTTTTCTATTTCCGTGAGGAGTGACATTGGAATTTTGATGGCAGTTGCATTAAATGTGTAGATTGCTTTGGGTAAGATTGCCATTTTCACAATATTGATTCTTCCAGTCCAACAACAAGAGCTATCTTTCTATTTCCTAGTGTCTTCTGCAATTTCTGTCTTCAGTGTTTTAAAGTTTTCTTTGTAGAGGTCCTTAACATCCTTGTTTAGGTTTATTCCAAGGCTCTTTTTCTTATGCAATTGCGAATGGGGGTGATTCTCTGATTTCGTCCTCTGTGTTTTGTTAGCTTATAGAAAGGCTACTTATTTATCTGTGTTTATTTTGTATTCTGCTACATTGCTGTAAGTGCTTTTCAGCTCTAACAGTTTGCTGGTAGAGTCTTTAGGGTCCTTTATGTATAGAATCATATGATCTGCAAATAATGATAACTTGATTTCTTCCTTTCCAATTTTTATCCCTTTTATGTGTGTCTCTTGCCTTATTGCTATGGCTAAGACTTCCAGTACTATATCAAATAAAAGTGGGGACAGTGGACACCCTTGTCCTGTTTCTGAAGTTTTTCTTCATTTAGTATTATTTTGGCTGGATTTGTCAGAAATAGCCTTCATTATGTTGAGATATGTTCCTTCTATTCCCAGTTTCTGTAGACCTTTTTTTTAAAGTTTTTTTTTGTTCATATTTATTTATATATTTGAGAGTTATAGACAGAGAGAAAGATGCAGATAGATAGAGAGAGAGAGAGAGAGAGAATGAATGGTTGTGCCAGGGCCTCCAGCCACTGCAGATGAACTCCAGACGTGTGCGCCCCCTTGTGCATCTGGCTAACATAGGTCCTGAGGAATTGAGGCTTGAACTGGGGTCCTTAGGCTTCACAGGCAAGCACTTAACCACTAAGCCATCTCTCCAGCCCTTGATTTCCTTCTTAATTTCTTCAGTGACCCACCCATTCATCATTTAGTAGTGTGTTGTTTAGTTTATATGATTTTGTGTATGCTCTATAGCTTTTCTTGCTATTGTTTGTAGCTTAATCCCATAGTAATCAGAGTGCAAGAACATTAAATTTTTCTGTATTCATTAAGATTTGCTTTGTGTCGTAATATATGGTTTATTCTAGAGAATGTTCTATGTGCTGCTGAAAAGAATGTGTCTTAGGATTTCATCTCATCCTCCTAGCTCACTGACACTGTTTTGGCCTCCTTTCCATTCCCTGGCCATAACAGGTTGCCCCCTGGCTAGGCTGCAGCCTGGGTAGCTATGCCTCAGGTATCTTCACTTGCTCCTTCCCTCTTTAGCTTCACTCTAATGTCATACTCAGTAAGATCCTCATATTCCCTTTCCTTCCTATATTTTTTATATCTTGAAGCACCTGTCACTAATATATTACTTTGACACCACTAATTGTAAACTTCCAAAAATCATAATTTTGTTATATTCTTTTTTTGTTTATTTTAATTTATTTATTTGAGAGTAAAAAACAGAGAGAAAGAGGCAGAGAGAGAGAGAGAGAGAGAGAGAGAGGAGAGAAGGAGAGAATGGGCATGCCAGGGTCTCCAACCATTGCAAATGAACTCCAGATGTGTGTGCCTCCTTGTGCATCTGGCTAATGTGGGTCCTGAGGAATGGAGCCTTGAACCGGGGTCCTTAGACTTCACAGGCAAGCGCTTAACTGCTAAGCCATCTTTCCAGCCCTTGTTATAGTCTTTTAAAAAAATTATTTATTTGAGAGACAGTAATACATATATGTGTACACATACATACATATATACATACATAGAGGGAGAATGAATGAATGATTAAATGTGGGCATACCAGGGCCTCTAGCCACTGCAAACAAACTCACATCTGCTACTTTGGGCATCTGGCTTACTTGAGCAGTGGGGAATTGGACCTTAATCCTTAGGCTTCGCAAACAACTTAATCATTAAGCCACTGTTATATTCTTTACTACAATAGTTCGTAGATGAATTATGTGTTTCAGACACTCATAATTGCTGAATGAATGAGGACATTATTTGCTGTAAATTTTATTGTCTACTTTTTGGATATTCAGGAAAGAACATTTTCCCCTCCCAGATTTTATTATGAGAAAAAGCTATGCTTTTTTTCAGAACTGTTGCTGTATTTTTGTCATAGGAACTCTGAAGTTTATAATTTGTATCATTTTTGCTGTGACTCCTTAGCAAGTTCTAAATGTATTTTCTTGTTCTGGGTGTAGCATTTGCTGATGTGTTGTACATTAACTGTGCTTTATCTAATAGTAATTATTTTTCCTCATATGTGTGTGTGTGTGTGTGTGTGTGTGTGTGTGTATGTTTTAAATTATCTCCTATAGGATCTGGATTACATGTGGTCATTTCCCTAAGTCACTTTAAGTCATTTTATCCCAAACAAGTGGTACACAAATCACTGAAAATTCTGTTGATTTTCTTCCCTAGGGAAGTACAGTGAATATGAACCTTATGGGATGGCTGTACTCTAAGATTGAAGTTTTCTTGGGTTCAGCTGGGCACATGACCCTTGGAATGACACTTCTGATTGGTGAGTGAATCTTTGTATCCCATGTCCTGTCTCTTCTGAAGGCTTGTCTGAGGAGTTGTGCCAGAGAAGAAAGTACACAAATTCAGTGTCAGCCATTTTGGTTATGATGTCACCTCTACAATTCACTAGGTCTTGCCATCTCCTCAGCCCTCTTTTGCCTAGTTAGAAGTAGCTGTTTGTACTTGAATTTCCACATTTTTAAAATGGAAGTTCTTTTTTTTTTTTAATTTTTTCAAAATATTTTATTTATGTATTTTTTTGATTATTTATTTATTTTTTTTTAATTTTAATTAACATTTTCCATGATTATAAAATATATTCCATGGTAATTCCCTCCCTCCCCACCCCACACTTTCCCATTTGAAATTCCATTCTCCATCATATTACCTCCTAATTACAATCATTGTAATTACATATATACAGTATCAACCTATTAAGTCTCCTCCTCCCTTCCTTTCTCCACCCTTTATGTCTCCTTTTCAACTTACTGGCCTCTGCTACTAAGTATTTTCATTCTCACACAGAAGCCCAGTCATCTGTAGCTAGGATCCACATATGAGAGAGAACATGTGGCGCTTGGCTTTCTGGGCCTGGGTTACCTGACTTAGTATAATCCTTTCCAGGTCCATCCATTTTTCTGCAAATTTCATAACGTCATTTTTCTTTACCGCTGAGTAGAACTCCATTGTATAAATGTACCACATCTTCATTATCCACTCATCTGTTGAAGGACATCTAGGCTGGTTCCATTTCCCAGCTATTATAAATTGAGCAGCAATAAACATGGTTGAGTATGTACTTCTAAGGAAATGAGATGAGTCCTTTGGATATATGCCTAGGAGTGCTATAGCTGGGTCATATGGTAGATCAATCTCTAGCTGTTTTAGGAACCTCCACACTGTTTTCCACAATGGCTGGACCAGATTACATTCCCACCAGCAGTGCAGAAGGGTTCCTTTTTTTCCACATCCCCGCCAATTTATATGATCATTTGTTTTCATGATGGTGGCCAATCTGACAGGAGTGAGATGGAATCTCAATGTAGTTTTAATCTGCATTTCCCTGATGACTAGTGACGTAGAACATTTTTTTAGATGCTTATATGCCATTCGTATTTCTTCCTTTGAGAACTCTCTATTTAGCTCCTTAGCCCATTTTTTGATTGGCTTGTTTGATTCCTTATTATTTAACTTTTTGCGTTCTTTGTATATCCTAGATATTAATCCTCTATCAGATATATAGCTGGCGAAGATTTTTTCCCATTCTGTAGGTTGCCTCTTTGCTTTTTTCACTGTGTCCTTTGCGGTGCAAAATCTTTGTAATTTCATTAGGTCCCAGTGGTTAATCTGTGGTTTTATTGCCTGAGCAATTGGGGTTGTATTCAGAAAGTCTTTGCCAAGACCAATATGTTGAAGGGTTTCCCCTACTTTTTCCTCTAGCAGCTTCAAAGTTTCCGGTCTGATGTTAAGGTCTTTAATCCATTTGGACTTAATTCTTGTGCATGGCGAGAGAGAAGAATCTATTTTCATCCTTCTGCAGATATATATCCAGTTTTCAAAACACCATTTGCTGAAGAGGCTGTCTCTTCTCCAATGAGTATTTTTGGCATTTTTATCGAATATCAGGTGGCTATAGCTACTTGGGCTTACATCTGGCTCCTCTATTCTGTTCCACTGATCTACATGTCTGTTTTTGTGCCAGTACCATGCTGGTTTTGTTACTATGGCTCTATAGTATAGGTTAAAATCAGGTATGGTGATACCACCAGCCTCTTTTTTGTTGCTCAGTGTTATTTTAGATATTCGAGGTTTTTTGTGATTCCAAATGAATTTTTGGATTGTTTCTTCTATTTCCATGAAGAAAGCCTTTGGAATTTTGATAGGGATTGCATTAAATGTGTAGATTGCTTTAGGTAAGATTGCCATTTTCACGATATTGATTCTTCCAATCCAGGAACAAGGATGTTTCTCCATTTTTTAGTGTCTTCTGCAATTTCTCGCTTGAGTGTTTTAAAGTTCTCATTGTATAGATTCTTTACTTCCTTGGTTAGGTTTATTCCAAGGTATTTTATTTTTTTTGATGCAATTGTGAATGGGAGTGATTCTCTGATTTCATCCTCTGTGTGTTTGTTGTTAGCATATATGAAGGCTACTGATTTCTGTGTATTTATTTTGTATCCTGCTACATTGCTGTAGGTTTTGATCAGCTCTAACAGCTTGCTAGTAGAGTCTTTAGGGTCCTTTATGTATAGAATCATGTCATCTGCAAATAATGATAACTTGATTTCTTCCTTTCCAATTTGTATCCCTTTTATGTGTGTCTCTTGCCTTATTGCTATGGCTAAGACTTCCAAAACTATATTAAATAGAAGTGGGGACAGTGGACACCCTTGTCTTGTTCCTGATTTTAGTGGAAAAGCTTCCAGTTTTTCCCCATTTAGTAATATGTTGGCTGTAGGCTTGTCATAAATAGCCTTTATTATATTGAGATATGTTCCTTCTATTCCCAGTCTCTGTAGGACTTTTATCATGAAGGGATGTTGGATTTTGTCAAATGCTTTCTCTGCATCTAATGAGATGATCATGTGATTTTTGTCCTTCAACCCGTTTATGTAATGTATTACATTTATAGATTTGCGTATGTTGAACCATCCCTGCATCTCTGGGATAAAGCCTACTTGGTCAGGGTGAATGATCTTTTTGATATACTCTTGTATTCTGTTTGCCAATATTTTGTTGAGAATTTTTGCATCTATGTTCATGAGGGAGATTGGTCTGTAATTATCTTTTTTTGTTCTATCTTTGCCTGGTTTTGGTATCAGGGTGATGCTGGCCTCATAGAAGGAGTTTGGTAGAATTCCTTCTTTTTCTATTTCCTGGAAAATCTTAAGAAGCAATGGTGTTAGCTCTTCCTTAAAAGTCTGGTAAAATTCAGCAGTGAATCCATCCGGGCCTGGGCTTTTTTTAGTTGGGAGATTATTGATAACTGTTCGGATCTCCATGTTTGTTATAGGTCTATTTAAGTGATTAATCTCATTTTGATTTAATTTAGGTAGGTCATATAGATCAAGGAAATCATTTCTTTCAGATTTTCATACTTTGTGGAGTATATGCTTTTATTGTATGTCCCTGTGATTTTTTGAATTTCTCTGGAATCTGTTGTGATGTTACCCTGTTCATCTCTGATTTTATTAATTTGTGTCTCCTCTCTCTTTCTTTTGGTCAGATTTGCTAAGGGTTTATCAATCTTGTTTATCCTTTCAAAGAACCAACTCTTTGTTTCATTAATTCTTTGGATTGTTCTTTTTGTTTCTATTTCATTAATTTCTGCCCTAATCTTTATTATTTCTTCCCGTCTACTGATTTTTGGTTTGCCTTGTTCTTCCTTTTCCAAGGCTTTAAGGCGAAGCATTAGGTCGTTTACTTGCGACCTTTCTAATTTCTTAATATAGGCACTTAAGGCTATAAATTTACCTCTTAGAACTGCCTTCATTTTGTTCCAGAGATTTTGGTATGTTGTGTTCTCATTATCATTTGACTCTATAAATTTTTTGATTTCCTTTTTGATTTCTTCATTGACCCACTCATCATTTAGTAGTGTATTGTTTAGTTTCCATGATTTTGTGTATGCTCTATAGCCTTTGTTGCTACTGATTTGTAGTTTAATTCCATTGTGGTCAGATAGAATGCAAGGAATTATTTCAATTTTCCTGAATTTGTTAAGATTTGCTTTGTGTCCTAATATATGGTCTATTTTAGAGAATGTTCCATGTGCTGCTGAAAAGAATGTATATTCTGCAGCCTTTGGATGAAATGTCCTGTATATATCTGTTAGGTCCATTCCTTCTATGACCTCATTTAGTCCAGATGCCTCTCTGTTTATTCTTTCCCTGGATGACCTGTCAATTGATGAGAGTGGGGTGTTGAAGTCACCCACCACCACTGTGTTTGGTGTTATCTGTGACCTTAGTTCTAATAGTGTTTGTTTGACGAATTTGGGAGCCCCCATGTTAGGTGCATATATGTTTAGGATTGTAATGTCCTCCTGTTGGAGTGTGCCCTTAATCAATATAAAGTGACCTTCCTTATCTTTCTTGACTAACGTTGGACTAAAGTCTACCCTGTCTGATATTAGGATAGCAACCCCTGTTTGTTTTCTAGGCCCATTTGCTTGAAACACCGTCTTCCAACCTTTCACCCTAAGATAATGTCTATCCTTTGTAGAAAGGTGAGTTTCTTGGAGACAACAAATTGTAGGATCCTGCTTTTTAACCCAGTCTGAAAATCTATGTCTTTTCGTTGGGGCATTGAGGCCGTTGATATTAAGAGATATTATTGAAAGTTGTGTATTTATGTTTGCCATTTTTTTGTGTGTGTGTGTTTCTGGTTCTACCTGTGCTCTCTTCTGTTAACTGGTATTTGAGTATAGCTTGTTTTTTCTAGGTTCCTTATATGTGTGCTTTTCCTTTTGTTCAGCATGGAGGATTCTATCAAGTATTTTCTGTAGAGCTGGTTTTGTCTTCAAATACTCCTTTAACCTGCTTTTGTCTTGGAATGTCTTTATTTCTCCATCTATTTGAATGGATAACTTTGCAGGATAAAGTAACCTTGGTTGACAGTTGTTATCTTTCAGAACTTGGAATATTTCACTCCAAGCCCTTCTGGGTTTAAAAGTTTGTGTTGAATAATCTGCTGTAATCCTGATGGGCTTGCTTTTGTAGGTAAGTTGAGTTTTCTCTCTAACTGCTTTCAATATTTTTTCTTTGGTGTTTGTGTTTGGAAGTTTGATTATAATATGGCGAGGAGAGGTTCTTTCCATGTTTTGTCTGGCTGGGGTTCTAAAGGCTTCCTGTATCTGTATTGGCACCTCTTTCCCAATTTGGGGGAAATTTTCCTCTATGATTTTGTTGAAGATGCCTACTATGCCTCTGGAGTGGAATTCTTCTCCTTCTACTATGCCCTGAATTCTTATATTGGATCTTTTCATAGTGTCCCGAATATCTTGAAATTCCCACTCATACTTTTCTATAAGTTTGTCTTTCTCTTTGTTGGACTGCATTAGGTCTGCCACCTGATCTTCTAGCTTAGATATTCTGTCCTTTCCCTCATCCATCCTACTGGTGAGATTTTCTACAGAGTTTTTTATTTCATTAACTGTGTTCTTCATTGCTAGTAATTCTGACTGGTTTTTCTTTATTATTTCTATTTCCCTATTTATGTCTTGTATTGCCTTCTTTATTTCATTAAATTGGTGTACTGTGTCTTCTTTGATTCCTTTGATTTCCTCTTTGATTTCTTCTTTGATTGTTTTCATGTGTTCTTTGACCTCTTTGTACATATTTATAATTATTCTTTTGAGCTCTTTCTCAGGCATTTCCTCTAACTCTTTCTCACTGGATGACATTTCTGATGCATTAATACTTTTAGGTGGATTTATATCGTCTTGCTTTTTAGTGTTTCTTGTGTTATAATGTATATATTTTTGCATCTTGGATTAAGTTAATGCTTGGATTTTCTAGTTAGCTGTGTATTCTTAGCTGTATCAATTGATTTGATGTAATATATTTTCAGGGTAGGACCTTAAGGTGTGAGGGTGGCTCTTAAGACTCTCAGAGTATCTACAAAGATGTTCTTAGGGGTTGAGTTTCCCTGCTATAGGAGTATTCAAGCAGGCTGAGTGGAATAAAATATAGGTAGATTCTAAAATTTAACTAATCACTGGATACATTCAATCAAAAACAGCCCCGAGTATGTATGCAAGAGTAGTTATTATAATGACCAGATCCTCTATCAACAAAGAGGTTTAGATTTCTGGTCTGTTCAGGGATCCAAGTCAGCTTGTGACCAAGTGAGACCCTTCCCTGGTGCAATCCCAGTTACCTTGGGTGATTTTGGTCTCAGTCAAGTTGCTGCCTGGGTCATCGGGCTGCTGTTCTGATTTCTGGAGCTGGGCACTTGCTTTTCCTATGGGGCAAACTGAGCCGCTGCTGCTGCCTCTGCTGCTGCTGTAGCTGCCACTGCTGGAGCCACCACTGCTGCTGGAGCTGCTGCTGCTGTGTCCACTGCCGCTGCTCCCCCTGAAGCTGCTGCTGCGGGATCTGCTGCTGCTGCCGCTCCTGGGTCTGCTGCTGCTGGGGCCGCTGGTACCGGTGCTGGAGCCGCTGATGTTGCTCCCGAACTCTGCTCCTGCTTGGGTCCTGTTGTCAGCCCAAGTTGGCGTTGCCGGGTCCCGGGCCGCTGCTGTGTTCGCTGGAGCTGGGCTCAGGTGGTGGGGGAGGGGAGGGAGACATGGCTGCTCTGGTTGTCTCGCTGCTCCACGTGTTCTTCTACCTCGCGGTCTGCTCCTCCGTTGCTTGCTGCCGCTCTCCCCTCACGTTTCCGAGTTGCGGAGAGCGCGGGTGTGAGGGGAAAATCCCGCATCTGGCTTTTCCTGCGGCTCGAGCCGAGTCTGGCGGCTTTCTGCTGCGCTCGGCCGCGGCAGTTGGCCGAGCTGCTGGAGCCGGTTTTCCCACCTGTGCAGGCTCTGGGTGCTCTATAACTCTTCTACTTCTCCGCTGCCGCTTTAATTTCCTATACACCTCACTTTTTAGTAAAAGTGTGTATTTTGCTGAGTTTTTTTTGGTCTTTTTCCCCCCTAGGCTGCTTTGGCGTGGTACCTACGCCGCCATCTTAACCGGAAGTCGATCTTTTTTTTTAATTTTTAAATTTTTATTAACATTTTCCATGATTGTAAAAAAATATCCCATGGTAATACCCTCCTTCCCCACCCCCACACTCTCCCCTTTGAAATTCCACTCTCAAAGAATGTAAGAGCTAAATCATTTTACCTCCCCATTACAATCATTGTACTTACATATATACAATATCAACCTATTACGTATCCTCTTCCTTTCCTTTCTCTTCCATTTATGTCTCCTTTTTAACTTACTGGCCTCTGCTACCAAGTATTTTCCTTCTCATGCAGAAGCCCAATGATCTGTAGCTAGGATCCACATATGAGAGAGAACATGTGGCGCTTGGCTTTCTGGGCCTGGGTTACCTCACTTAGTATAATCCTTTCCAGGTCCATCCATTTTTCTGCAAATTTTATAACTTCATTTTTCTTTACTGCTGAGTAGAACTCCATTGTATAAATGTGCCACATTTTCATTATCCACTCATCAGTTGAGGGACATCTAGGCTGGTTCCATTTCCCAGCTATTATAAATTGAGCAGCAATAAACATGGTTGAGCACGTACTTCTAAGGAAATGAGATGAATCCTTCGGATATATGCCTAGGAGTGCTATAGCTGGGTCATATGGTAGATCAATCTCTAGGTGTTTTAGGAACCTCCACACTGTTTTCCACAATGGCTGGACCAGATTGCATTCCCACCAGCAGTGTAGAAGGGTTCCTCTTTTTCCACATCCCCGCCAATTTATATGATCATTTGTTTTCATGATGGTGGCCAATCTGACAGGAGTGAGATGGAATCTCAATGTAGTTTTAATCTGCATTTCCCTGATGACTAGTGACGTAGAACATTTTTTTAGATGCTTATATGCCATTCGTATTTCTTCCTTTGAGAACTCTCTATTTAGCTCCATAGCCCATTTTTTGATTGGCTTGTTTGATTTCTTATTATTTAACTTTTTGAGTTCTTTGTGTATCCTAGATATTAATCCTGTATCAGATATGTAGCTGGCAAAGATTTTTTCCCATTCTGTAGGTTGCCTCTTTGCTTTTTTCACTGTGTCCTGTGCAGTGCAAAATCTTTGTAATTTCATGAGGTCCCAGTGATTAATCTGTAGTTTTATTGCCTGAGCAATTGGGGTTGTATTCAGAAAGTCTTTGCCAAGACCAATATGTTGAAGGGTTTCCCCTATTTTTTCCTCTAGCAGTTTCAGAGTTTCAGGTCTGATGTTAAGGTCTTTTATCCATTTGGACTTAATTCTTGTGTATGGTGAGAGAGAAGAATCTATTTTCATCCTTCTGCAGATACATATCCAGTTTTCAAAACACCATTTGCTGAAGAGGCTGTCTCTTCTCCAATGAGTATTTTTGGCATTTTTATCGAATATCAGGTGGCTATAGCTACTTGGGCTTACATCTGGCTCCTCTATTCTGTTCCACTGATCTACATGTCTGTTTTTGTGCCAGTATCATGCTGGTTTTGTTACTATGGCTGTGTAGTATAGGTTAAAATCAGGTATGGTGATACTACCAGCCTTATTTTTGTTGCTCAGTATTATTTTAGATATTCGAGGTTTTTTGTGATTCCAAATGAATTTTTGGATTGTTTTTTCTATTTCCATGAAGAAAGCCTTTGGAATTTTGATAGGGATTGCATTAAATGTGTAGATTGCTTTAGGTAAGATTGTAAAGTGGAAAATCTTATCCTTCTTGAAGTCTGCCTCAGTATTGTATCTTAGGTGTTCAGAGAGATTGTATTTTTGAAACCTGAAATCAGCCAGGGACTGTACCATGGAAGGTCATCATGATCTATAGCAGAGGAGGGTTTGCTTCCTTTTGGTCAAATTCAGCCAGGATGCCTAGAGAGCTTGGGCTTACTGGGAGTCAGCTAAGGTATTCTGTGGTTGAGAATCCAGTAGTTGGAAGCAAGGAGCCCTCGTTCATTCTGTGCTACCTGTAATTAGTGTTGTCATTTCAAATAAGAATGTTAGCCTGTGTCTCAGGTTTTTGTAACATTCTGGATTTCTGATGAATACTTTCTCTGTCTTGTGTCTAAATTTGCTTAGCCAGAGCTCCATGGTGACCGGTGTTAGGTGGGTCCTGAAAAGATGAAGCTTTGTGGATTCACTTCTTTGGTGTTTTTCTCTCATTGCAGACTCTCAGAGTCTGTGTTAATAGTGCCATGGTTTATAGATGGCTTTCCACGGTGCACAGACCTATGGCATGGTGGTATGAAAGCCTTGGATTCAGTTCTGTGTATATTTTTATTCCTTATAATTCCTCAGCACAGGAAGCCTGGTTAAGAGGACTGGAAGGAGGGCTGGAGAGGTGGCTTAGCAGTTAAGGTACTTGCCTATGTGCCTAATGAATGAGGTTTGATTCCCCAGAACCCACTTAAGCCAGATGCGCATGCATCTGGAGTTTGTTTGCTGTGGCTAAAGGCTTTGGCATGCCAATTCATTCTCTAATAAATAAAAAATGTGTGTGTGTGTGTGTGTGTGTGTGTGTGTACAAATATTTAAAAGAACTGGAAGAATAATCCCAACAGAAAACAAACAGATCTGCTAAACCTTCTTCCCTTCTCTAGACTCTCCCTCTAAAACCCTTTTTTCTTAATTAAACTTATATAAGCCAGGTGTGAACCACACTTGGGAATCCTGGGAGGCTATGGTGGGAGATTGCCATGAGTTCAAGGCCAGCCTGGGATGGATTGAAGCCCTACCTCAAAAAAATAAAAATTCTTGCTGACAGAAAGGTGGAAGAAGCCATTCTACATATAGTTCAGTGGAAGAAAGAGATACCACCAGTGAAGATACTCAACAGTGGACATTGCAAGCCTTATAATTGGCCAGCCAGGCCAAATGAGCCAACGGGTGCAATAGTGGCACGTCTGTCATGGTAGAAACCAACTGGCCTCCAATTGGACTGGAGGCCCGCTCCATGGGGGGAAGTACATCCCTGATACTGAAAACTTAAAACAGGGGTAGTCATGAGCCCTAGGGGTGTAACATCTGCTGATGTCTGGAAAAATGTATATACTGTGCTTATCAAACTGCCCAGTAAGCACTTCTCTTAATATTCATACCCTTATATTAATGCTACTCTCACTTTGGGTAGAGAATCTTCTCTTTTCAGATGGCAGTGACTTTGGGATGACTCAGAAGGTGTCATAGTGCTGGAAAGAACTGGCTGGAGTACTGAGTAACATCTCGATCACACCTTCCAAAGCTCAGTGTGTAATGTGGAAGAGGTGGTAGAAAGAATGTAAGAGCCAAAGGAAGGGTAGGACTCCGTACAACATGCTCCCTCCAGACATAAAATGGCCTGGATATCCATGACCTCATAGTGCCTGACACTACCTACACAAGACCATCATAGGAGGAAAAGACCATGACCTCAAAATTAAAGAGAGAGTGATTGAGATGGGGAGGGGATATGATGGAGAATGGAATTTCAAAGGGGAAAGCTGGGGGGAGGGTATTACCATGGTATACATTTTATAATCATGGAAAATGTTAATAAAAATTGTGAAAAAAAAATTCTTGCCAGGTGTGGTGATGTATGCCTTTAATCCCAACACTTGGGAGGCAGAGGTAGGAGGATCAATGTGAGTTCAAGGTCATCCTAAAACCACAGAGTGAATTCTAGGTCAGCCTGAGCTATAGTGAGACGCTACCATGAAAAATTAAAATCTCACCTTTCATGTTCTTCAGTGTTCCATTTAGTCTCCCCCATATGAAGAATTTTAGAACTTGAAGGAATTTTAGAACTAGAAAATACTTGTCGTCCCTACACAAAGCTTCCTTGGACAGGGAATTGAAGCCTAGAAAGGTCAAACTATTTCCAAGGTCATTCTTGTCACTGCCAGCCATAGAACCCATGTTTGCTTGCTCTCATTTCAGCCATTTCTGCTAGACCATAGGAACTTCTCCAGTTAAGGGTTCATTTATTTTACTAAGCACCTCTCTAACATTTTTCTTGAGACATGTTCTTTAGGTTGACTATCTTGACTTACTGTGATATGTTGAAATCTTTGTCAGTGAGAGGTCTCAGCAGTGGGTGCTTAGTCTGAATACCTGGAAGACCAGTTTGCTGGCTAGTCTTCTGCTTTCCTCAGTTCTAGTCTTTTCCTTCATATCTCCAGACTGCTAATGGGAAGTAGTAAAGTAAAAGTGCCTCTTGCTTATTGAGTATCTGCCTCATGCTGTTCCTCTTCTGTCCGGGTTTGGCAGTTTTAGACTCGCCTTATTCCATGATGGTAAATGCCTTCCCTTGCTGGGGGCCACAGTGCTGCTCTTTATGCAGTGTGCTTCTCTCTCAGGAGCCTCTGGTCTAATACCTCTTTAAAATCTCTTTTCTTTATTTAGGGGGCATGACTTGTATTTTCTCACTAATTTGTGCCTTGGCCCTTGCTTATTTGGATCTGAGAGCAGAGAGAATTCTTCACAAGGAACAAGGAAAAACAGGTAAGTCTGAGGGAAAAAAAACAAAACAAAACAGTGGCTTTTGGAGGGTCATTTACAGTGACAAAATACTGTTTCAATTTTGTACATTTCATGGGGCTGAATACATGTTTTTTTTTTTCTTAGATCTGTTTCCACTTATATTTATTTGAAACGTTTTCCCCTTTACATTCTTAATAGTACTTTGTGTATTATTAAACTGATTGTGGTTCTTGGATAAGGGAGTAGGAAGGAAGATACCATTGATAGCTTCTGTTTCTTCTCATGTCTTGTTATCTCATTGATGCTATTTGTGAAACTTTGTAGAACAGGATTTTTAAAACTGAGTTATAAGACTAATTATATGAATAGAGAATGTTCTTGATTGTAGGTGAAAGCTCCTTCGATACATAAAATTAAATGCTTCCCCTTTCTTCTAAGGTGACGTTATTAAATTGACGGACATAAAGGACTTCTCCTTGCCCCTGTGGCTGGTATTTGTCATCTGTGTCTGCTATTATGTTGCAGTGTTCCCTTTTATTGGACTTGGGAAGTGAGTATTCTCTATGTATTGTACTCTTCTTGGCTAAATTTTAATGAGAACTCAGTCACATAAGTAGACATGCCTTTTTTTGGTTAATGTTGCTACAGTTTATCTTACACAGGAATGATTTATATCCTGGGATACAGTGGGCTTTCTTTGTTTTAGGGTTAGCATTATGCTAGTACTTCCATTATTCCTTTGAAGGAATACCTGGGAACAGGTCTTGATTCATAATACTGATGTATACTTGCTTGGGACTGGTACTGTTTTTTTAAAAATTACTTTTCCTCAGTAGGAGGCTTTTTTTTTTTTTTTTTAAGGTAGGTTGGGTCTCCCTGTAGCCCAGGCTGACCTGGAACTTAATCTGTAGCCCAGGCTAGTCTTGAACTCAGAGTGATCCTCCTACCTCTGCCTCCAGAGTGCTGGGATTAAAGGCTTGTGCCACCATGCCTGGCTTAGGAGGCTGCTTCTTGCCAATTGAAATGGTATGTGGTTCACTGTCCATTCATTAGAACTGTAATTCTCCAGACTTAGATTTGGGTTCAAAGCAGATTCTTTTTGTTCTTTATGTTTCTTTATTTACATACACATGTGTGTATATATGTGTGCCAGGGTCTCTTGCTGCCACAAATGAATGCCAAATACTTGTGCTACATTTTGCATTGGCCTACATGGGTAGCTTGGGATTTGGGCTTTGCAAGCAGGAGCCATTGAACACTGAGCATCTCCTCATCCTCGTAGAGCAGACTTCTTGCTTTGTCTTCTACACAGAGCAATGTGATGATGCGAGTGTTTCTCTGGGGTGTATTTTATATCTTTATAACAGGTGTAGTGTGATGCATGTGCCATGTGCATGTGCAGCTGTGGCACCCTGTGCACATAGACACTGGAGGCCGGAGGAGAATGGCAGGAGTCTCCCTCCACTGCTCATCTGCTTGTCTCCTTAAGATGGATTCTCTTCACTGATTCTGGGGCCATTTCATGAGTCCCCATGATTCTCCTGTCTCTGGTACCCACAGCACTGGAGTTTCAAATGTGTGTGTCCGTACTCACCCAGCTGTCTTTATAACTTTATATTTATGTTATAATTTAAAATAATTTGAGACAAGAATACTATGATGTCATAAAAGATCTATTCAGTCCTTTTTTTTTTTAAATTTTTTTGTTTGTTTCTTTGAGAGCAATAGAGAGAGAGAAAGAGGCAGAGAGAGAATGGGTGCGCCAGGACCTCCAACCACTGCAAACAACCTCCAGACGTGTGCACCCCCTCGTGCATCTGGCTAACATGGGTCCTGGGGAAACAAGCCTCGAACCAGGGTCCTTAGGCTTCACAGGCAAGCGCTTAACTGCTAAGCCATCTCTCTAGCCCTTCAATCCTGTTTTTAAGCAGAAGTAACCTTAATTCCTGATAGTAATATATTTGATTTTCCAAAAATTTGTGTCTGACCATAGCTTCATCAGTGAAGTATTTGTAGTAATACTTAAGCTTTAGTAAATAGCTTGAAGATAGATATCAACTAAGGGGGGAAAATAGTACTAAGAAAGAGAAGGGCTGGGGAGATGACTCAGTTGGTAAAATACTTGTCTCACAAGCAAAGACCAAAGTTCATTCCCTGGTTCCCATGCAGAATGCCTGGTATGGTCTTCTGTGTCAGTAATTGCAGCTGTGAGAGGTGGAGACTGGAGGACCCCTGGGTCTCTCTAACAAGCTAGTCTAGCCTAGTTGGTGAGTTCCAAGCCAATGAGTAGACATTGTTCGCGAAGATGACACCCAAGGTTATTCTTTAGCCTTCACACGCATCTGTGCACACATAGCACATGCAAGTGTACACCATACACAGACACAAAGTTCATTGAACCTTAAAGTTGCTTTTATTAATCTTTATTTTGCCTCCTTATTTCTTGAAAATAGAGTAATTCTAAAGCACACACTTTTGTTTTTAATTTTAGGGTTTTCTTTATAGAAAAATTTGGATTTACTTCCCAGGCTGCAAGTGCAATTAACAGGTACTTCCTTAATTCTGTAAGTGCTCATTGCATACAATATATGGGTCCTTAGAACTAAAGACCATGCTCTAAGAAGCAAAACAGGTGTGTGTGACCACATCCCCAGTGTGAAACTAACACAGAGGACCTTATTTATTATTTATTATTTATTACTATTTATTATTATTATAGAAAGCCAAAGAATTTTGAACTTCTGTTTTTTTTTAATTTCGGGAGACCATTTTAGAATACTAGACTGAATTAGTTAGAATCTTCTTTACCTAAAGTCGTTAGGGAATTTTTTGAAACTTCTCTTTAGCTGTGTTGTGTTTTGTTAACCACAGTCATGCTCCTCTCTGGGCAGTGTTGTGTATGTCATATCAGCTCCCATGTCCCCCGTGTTTGGGCTCTTGGTGGACAAAACAGGGAAGAACATCATCTGGGTTCTGTGTGCTGTGGCCACCACCCTCGTGTCCCACATGATGCTGGCCTTCACCCTGTGGAATCCGTGGATTGCTATGGTAATGGCTGCTTATGGCTGGGGCTCTTCAGGGCTTCAAAGCAACATGTCAAGAGGGTCTTGGCAGTGGGGAAAAGTGACTTGACTTGAATTTTGACAAAGTAAATATTTTTAAAGTATAATTATAAGTTACTCATTCATGAGGTTTCTTTTTTATTTTCATTTGGCTTAATAATGCAGTCTCCATACTACAGAAGATTTTGAAATAAAATAGACTTATGAAAGCCAGACTACTGATTATTTCCATTTATTTTTCTGAACTTCATTAAAAGAAATCATTCATCAAAAATGAAAATGTTTTTGTGTCTAGTATAAATTATTTTGTCTTTGAATCTAAATAGGCTAACAAGTGTTATTAGATTCATCAAGTTTTTGTTGTCGTCATTGTGTAAGTTTGCATTTTCTTTTTTAAAAGACATGCCACTATTTTATTAGAAGCAGGTTTTTTTTTTTTAATTTTTATTTATTTATTTGAAAGCGACAGACACAGAGAGAAAGACAGATAGAGGGAAAGAGAGAGAATGGGCGCGCCAGGGCTTCCAGCCTCTGCAAATGAACTCCAGACGCGTGCGCCCCCTTGTGCATCTGGCTAATGTGGGACCTGGGGAACCGAGCCTCGAACCAGGGTCCTTAGGCTTCACAGGCAAGCGCTTAACCGCTAAGCCATCTCTCCAGCCCAAGTTTGCATTTTCTAAGTGCTCATTAAAGGCACTTTTTTTTTTCTTCAAGGTAGGGTCTCACTCTAGCCCAGGCTGACCTGGAATTCACTATGTAGTCTCAGGCTGGCCTTGAACTCACAGTGATCCCCCTACTTCTCTGCCTCCCAAGTGCTGGGATTAAAGGTGTCTGCCACCACACCCAGCTTAAAGGCACATCTTGAACATAAATATTGATGTACTAGATGAGCATTTCCACAAAGCATACATGGACACCCAGGTTCTAGGAGTAGAGAAGCTGCAGCAGGGTCTTTGATAGCTGTTTCAAAGCTTCTCCAGTGACCTTCTACCCATTTTTTCCTGTAACTTCACCACTTAACATATGTGTCCATTTTTCTTGCCAATCAATCATTTATTTGAATTCAAACCTTAATATTTCTGTTCTATTTTGAGACAGGCTGTCACTAATTTTCTTTGTAGTCCAGGCTGGCCTAGAACTCATGATCCTCCTGCCTCAGCTTCCTGAGTGCTGGGTTTATAAGTGTGCAATAGCATATTTGGCAAGTTTCTGAACTGAAGAAGAGTCAGCGTCTGCCTGTCCAGAAAGCAGTGGTTCTCTCCTTTACTTTCCAATTGAGTGTTAGCTCATAGGCGGGGGAGTGGACTAAAGGCATTATGCCTTTATTGCTTAATTTGCACTTCCTAAGAAACACTAGAAAGTTAGCTTGCCTAAAACTTTATAAGATCTTTTTTGCAAATTAGCTCTGCTTGGGCTGTGACTTGCACCTTGGCCAGTTATATGTGCTTATAACAAGTGAAATGATGATTATAGTGTGATAATATATATCTTGTCACTCAAGTGTCCTGAAAGAAGCCCAAGGCTTTCTTTTTCTTATGTACTGGATTTTTATCTAGTCAGTAAAACTTGTTTGAATATTCATATGTTAGCCATTGTGTCATGACTACAAATTTGCATTAAAGGAAGAAAATCACCTCAGCCAGTAAAACATTGTTATCTTTCTTTCTTGCTGTCTATAGTGTCTCCTGGGACTCTCCTATTCACTACTTGCCTGTGCTTTGTGGCCCATGGTGGCATTTGTAGTTCCTGAGCATCAGCTGGGAACTGCATATGGCTTGTAAGTATAGTGTTAGCACCAAGGATCATATTTCTGCTCCCTGCTATGTCAATTATAAATCCCTGAAGCTTTGAACCTGGAGGTAGCTAGAAAAGTCAGATGATCTTTTAAAAGTACTGCTGTGGAATATTAGGTAGCTTTCCATAACTATGGCTAAATAAGTGATCAAAACAGCCCAAGGGAGGAAGGATTTATTTTAGTTCCTGGTTTTGGAGATTTCTGTCTAGTTCTTGATTCCATTGACTGTTGGACCATTGTAAGGCAGAACATCATGGCGCCAGCAGACACTGAGGACTTTCTCCTTTTCTTCCTCCTCTTCTGCCCATGCTGTGAGCCTAAGGGATTATACTCCTCACCTCAGGATTTCCCCGCTTGGTCATTCCTCTCTGGAAGTAGTCTCACAGACATCCACAGAGGTGTACTTTACTAGTCTCCTAGGTACTTCTCAGTCCAACAGTGTTGTCAGTCAGAGTTTACCATCAAACATGGCAGCATAGGAGCTTCTAGCCTCCAGCAGGAGAGATGGAGATAAGTGGCTCAGAAGAGGTGATTACTGAAATTAGCCTTCTTTGTGCATTTAGCTAACTGCTTCTCAGTGAGACATTGAATACTATCCCTGGCCTGAAAGTGTCAGCTTCCCTTGTGGTTGGTATTGAGGACTCCTGTCTTCTGTAGGAATGCACTGGCGTTATACCATCAAGTAGCAGAAATAGCCGTGTGAAACCAAAACTTACCTATGTCATCCTTGATGAAAACATCCCAGACCAGTAGCATGTGCTTTACAGGTGCTAGAATCAGTACTGAAGTATTAGTCTGTCAAGACTTGAAAATGAAATGTGCTGTTTTATTTCCTAAATTCTAGCATGCAGTCCATTCAGAACCTTGGGCTGGCCATCATTTCCATCATTGCTGGCATGATACTAGATAATCGGGGATACTTGTTTCTAGAAGTTTTCTTCATTGCCTGTGTTTCTTGTGAGTATGCCATGTGATAACACTTAGTGTCCTTTAATGTATAACACAATGCTCTCGTTTTTACCTTGAGGTTTTACCACATTAATTTAAAGTGAATTGAACACTGTGTCTCATGATGTAAGGGAAAAAAACAGGCTCTGACTTTAGAGGTCTTCCTGGCACTGGGCTTCTGGTAATGTTTTATTGTTCGCTCATTTCATTTGTTAGGGGCACATAGTATCTTCAGATCTAGAATCCTTGAAGGGCTGCTTATGCTTAGTGTTCTGTAAACTGCCAGGATTTCTGTGGAAGAGGAGAGGAGGGGTCAGGACTGGCTTGGGCTGAGCTGACTATTTGCTGGAGGGTCTCAGCTGCTGTCTGGCTGTGCTATCCCTGGACTCAGAAGCAGAACTTATTGTCAAAAAATACTGTGACACTTACTATTAGAAAACAAATGTATAGTGTTTTCAAGTGCCACAAAGGTTTGCTTTTTATCTGGACTTTGGTTTGTAGTTATAATTACATGGGAAGGCCTTTTAAAGGCTCTTTGTTTTTTCTATTCCTAGTGTCACTGTTATCTGTGGTCTTGCTTTACTGGGTGAACTGTGCTCAAGGTAAGAAGTTCTGATATTATCTTCTGCAGCTGTAGTGGACCATGGGTGGGGTCCCTGGGTTGTCTGCAATCCTTGAGGAGGGCCAGTGTTTTAGTACATGTATCATTGTTTTCCTGTCACAGCGATGGGAACAGGTGCATTTATAATTGTGTTTTTTGGACCCTTACATTTATTAAAATTGCTGTTAACATGTTTCCATCTTCTAGTCAAATTAGTGTCAGCTGTATGATGGTAATAGTAATTATAATACTTAACAATAAAAATAATCAGCTATTGCTCTGTTCACAAAACTCTTAAATCCTTCATGTATTTTTGTCTTCTTTTTAAGAAAATAAGAAATGAATTTATAGCTACCATTTGCATTTTCAGGTTGAAGGTGTTTGGTTAAAAATTAAAAATGATGGATTTTTCATTAGTTCACACCACCATGTGCATGAGTGCTTTTTGTTGCCCTCGGTAAGATTTAATGTTGCCCTTATTCTCCAGCCACTTGCTCCTAAAGTGCAGTGGCTTCTTTTCTTTTTTCTTTTTTTTTAAATTTAGAGAGAGAGAATCTGTGTACCAGGGCCTCAGCCATTGCAATAGAATTCCAGATGCTTGTGCCATGGGCATGTGCAACCTTTTGCTTGCCTTACCTTTGTGCATCTGGTTTACATGGGATCTGGAGAGTTGAATCTAGGTCCTTAGGCTTTGCAGGAAGTGCCTTAACTGCTGAGCCATCTCTCCAGCCCGGCAGTGGATTCTTAATTGTGTGATACACGTGTTCTTTAAGTAAAGTTAGACCATTTCCTGTCACTTCTCTTAATTTTCACTGCTACTGAGTAGTAGCATTGTTCCAGTGACAAAATGTGAAAGAGTACTTGATTCCAGACTTGCAAGGTGAATTTTTTTTTTTTTTTTCCCAAGGTGGGGTCTTGCTCTAGCTCAGGCTGACCTGGAATTCAGTATGTAGTCTCAGGATGGCCTTGAACTCATGGCAATCCTCCTACCTCAGCCTTGTAAGTGCTAAGATTAAAGGTATGTACCACCATGTCTGGCTGAAAGTACAAATTTTAAGGATATTAATTTATATCATCATGTGAAGATTCTGCCTTTCCTCATCTTTAATAGCTTTTTATTTGAGGTGTATCTGTGTGACTGAATTTTACTTATTCATATTACTTACATGGAAAGATTTCTGTGTTTCTTTGTATTTTAGGTGGGAATCTAAATTATTCTGCAAAGCAAAGGGAAGAAATAAAACTCTCTCATACTGAGTAAGTATTACCTGAACACACACACACACACACACACACACACACACACACACACACTCATAAAAACTTGTTTGAGAATTTCAAAAGATAAATATCCCAGAGAGAGGGCTCAGCTTTTAAAGGTACTTACTTGCCTGCAAAGCCTGAGGATTTGGGCCCGATTCCCTAGTACCATGTAAAGCCTGATGCACAAAGTGGTCCATGCATCTGGTGTTCATTTGCAGGGGCTGGAGGCCCTGGTAAGTCCATTCTCTCTGTTTCTCTTCTCTGTCTGCTTGCAAATAAATTAAAAAAATATTTTTTAAAAAGATGAATATTGAGGTTTAAAATGTAAGAATGAAAAAGACCTGGACTTGGCTGGAGGGATGGTTTAGTGGTTAAGGCATTTGCCTGCAAAGCCAAATGATCTAGGTTCTATTCCCCAGGACCCATGTTAGCCAGATACACAAGGGGGCGCACACATCTGGAGTTCGTTAACAGTGGCTGGAGGTCCTGGTGCATCCATTTTCTTTATCTTTCTCTGTCAAATAAATAAATAAAATATTTTTTTTAAAAAAGCCATGCATGGTGTACCCCTTTCATCCCAGCACTCAGGAGACAGAGGTAGGAGTATCGCCGTGAGTTCGAGGCCACTCCGAGCCTACATAGTGAATTCCAGGTCAGCCTGGGCTAGAGTGAGACCCTACCTCGAAAAACAAAAAAAACCAAAAAACCAAAAAAACAAAAAAAAACTTGGACTGATGCTGTTGTCTGCTACACTGAGCTTGGAGGACCCAGAGTTAATGGAAGAAAGGCCTTCTCTAGGTTCCCATGCTGGGTTTCATCCTGCTCTTCTCTTGGAAATTTTCTTTCTTTCTTTCTTTTTTTTTTTTTTTAGTAGTTGAAGTACCTTTCATCTTGTCCTAGTATAATTATGCTGTTCAGTTTTCGCAGACTCATTTGAGACAGATTCAAGTGTATAATGAAGTGTTTAAATTATTTTTCTTTATAAATGCATGCTAAAACACAATAGTAATTGTCTTGTTATTTATGACTTTTTAAAAAAGTTTTTTAATTAATTTTTTATTTATTTGCAAGCAGAGAGCTAGAGAGAAGATACAGAATGGGCACGTAAGGGCCTGTAGCCACTGCAAACGAACTCCAGACGCATGTGCCCCTTGTGCGTCTGGCTTATGTGTGGGTCCTGGGGAATCAAACCTGTATCCTTTGGCTTTGAAGCAAATGCCTTAACTGCTAAGCCATCTCTCCAGCCCTATTTATGACTTTTTAGACATCAAAATTTTACTTGTAAATATAAGATGATTATGAGTTTTGTGACTTTTGAATGGGCTAAAGCCTGGTAGTATAGGTTGTACTTTTTAAATATATTTTTATTTGTTTTATATAGAGAGATACAGAGAGAAAGACAGAGGCAGATAGAGAATGGGTGTCCCAGGGCCTCTAGCCACTGCAAATGGACTCCAGATGCATTTGCCACCTTGTGTGTCTGGGGGAATTGAACCTGGGTCCTTTGGCTTTGCAGGCAGGCAGGCTTAACCACTAAGCCATCTCTCCAGGCCTGGCTACATTTTTTTTTGCTTTTTTGAGACAGGGTGTTGGTTTTGGCCATGTCTAGTACACGTACACTTTATCGTAATTCTCCTTCTGGAAATCTTTAGTTATTTTTTAATAATATTTTTGTCATCTGGGCATGGTGGCGCACGCCTTTAATCCCAGCACTCGGAGGCAGAGGTAGGAGGATCACCTTGAGTTTGAGGCCACCCTGAGACTACGTAGAGTTCCAGGTCAGCTTGAGCTAAACCGAGACCCTACCTTGTAATTTATGTCAATTTATTTGCAAGGAGAGAGAGAGAAAAAAAAAGAGGAAAAGAAGGAGATTGAGGAAAAGAGAAAGAATGAGAATGGTTGGTTGGTCCAGGGCATCTTGCCAGTGCCAACTAACTCCAGATGCATGTGCTACTTATTTGCTTGCTTGCTTGTTTATTTATTTATTTATTTATTTGATGTAGGATCTCTAGTCCAGGCTGGCTTTGAAGTCCAGGGACCATACTTCTTCTGACTCCTGAGTGCTGGAATTAAAGGCAGGCACAATTTTGTGCATCTAGCTTTACATAGGTATTGGGGAATCTAACCCAGGCTGGTAGGCTTTGTGAGCAAGTGCCTTCAAGTGCCAAGCCATCCCTTCAACCCATAGAAATCTTTTTGTTAAAAAAAAAAAGTTTTTATTTATTCATTTGCAGGCAGGGAGGGAGGGAGGAAGTATGTGTATATGGATGTGCCAGGACCTCTTGCCACTATAAACAAATTCCAGGTGCATGTGCAACTTTGTGTATCTAGCTTTACATGGGTATGGGGAACTGAACCCAGACTTGTGGGCTTTCATAGCAAGTGCCGTTAATCACTGAACCATCACTCAATCTCAGAAATCTTAAAAGAATCAAAACTATTGTGAACTGAAAAAATAGTTGTGATGATCTGGTTTTATATGTTAAAAAATTGGAAGTAACTTAAATGTTTCAATGTTGGGAAATGTCTAAATATGTTATGTCATATCCCTGTAATATGTTGTGAAAATTATGTTTTGGGAAGGCTTTTGATGTCATAGGTACTTCATATACTGTATGTGCAATAAGTAAAAACAAAAACAAAAACAAAAAAAAACAATGACATACAGCACCTTAATTTTGCTCAAGAAGTGTGTCAGTGTGCTCATATTTTAAATCTGTCTGTCTTGTGTAATAGACAAATGCCAACATGAATGACCCCCAGTTAATAATAGTTCTATTTTAATGGCACAGTTGTAGTTTAGATTGTCTTTTGTTCCATATTTTCAGCATTGATCCTCTATTGTTTGTGCAAAGAAAAATTAAAATATTATCTATAAAAAAGATACAATATTTGATACTACTCTTACTGTGTTACAGTTTTGTTTTGTATACCATGTGGGGCTTCCTAATTTCTTCTTTTTGATAATTTACTGCATTATGTTTTTTAGGTAAGACCTTGAAGTCATGAGAATGGGCAACATGTACTGCTGACTTGAAAACCTCTACAAACTTTCTTTGTTTTCTTTTCTTTTTTTATAAAAGAATTTACAGTCCATATAAAATAAACAGAGTGAAAAGTATATTTATATTTTAAGATTGTGCTCATGCAGATATTTTAGCCTGTGTTTTTTTTGTGCTGTGTATTGCTGAAGAATTCTAGACAAGTGAACAGTAGACAGTTAGAAAATTGGCCTGAAACAATTCAGGTAGCTTCAAGAAGGACAGTCACTTGATGGAAAACACTTTGTCTTATGTTGAGATAATTTTCAGCAAGTGTATCTTAGGGATGTAGTCGTTTCTTTGTATTGTAGCAGGGAACAAACTGTTGAAGAGTAGAGGGTTTTATACAGACAAAATCAGTTATGGCATGCTAATTACAGGCTTTCACTGTGTTAGCGTGATGGGATGTTTCATAGTGACTACTAGTTGATCATGTAGAGGGTTGTTATATATGGAGTAACTGATGCCATGGTGTAAGTATTCCCTCTGTCAGAGAAGGTGATGGGATAGTGACCACTAGCAGATTGTGCTCCACTGTCGTTAATGAGGATTGCTGAGCAGTGGCCCTGTGGAGTTGATCTCTGTCACTTAGGGACAATTTATAGTATAAACTTTCTGAAAGTTTGTTTTCTCTTAAGGACAACTTAATTAGAAAGTGTTCTTCAATTTATAATAATGGTTGCTTACCTATATGGATAAGTAAAAACACTGAACAAGGTATACTTGATGCTTTCTTTTGATTTTCCAAACATTGCAACACTGATTTCAACAACTTTGAAAGATAAGGACAGTATGTCTGGTTAGAATCATTGAAAGATTGTAGGCATAGGTTTTCTTTAGGGTAGGACTTGTACCTTTTCTTTTTAATGTTATTTTTTTTTAACTTAAAAAAATATTTTTCTTATTTGTTTGAGAGAGGGAAAGATAGAAGGGGGGGGGAGAATGGGTGTGCCAGGGCTTCTAGCCACTGCCAACGAACTCCAGACGCATGCGCCACCTTGTGCTTCTGGCTTACATGGTCCTGGGGAATCAAACTGAGGTCGTTTAGCTTTGCAGGCAAGTGCCTTACCCACTAAGCCATCTCTCCAGCCCTTTCTAAACTTTTTTCTTTTAAAGTTTTTTTAATACATTTTTATTGATTTATTTGAGAGTGACAGAGAGAGAGAGAGTGGGCGTGCCAGGGCCTCCAGCCACTACAAATGAACTCCAGATGCGTGCACCCCCTTGTGCATCTGGCTAACGTGGGTCCTGGGGAATTGAGCCTTGAACCAGGGTCCTTAGGCTTCACAGGCAAGTGCTTAACCACCAAGCCATCTCTCCAGCCCCTTTCTAAATGTTTTAATTGATAATTTTCATACGTGTATGAATGTGTTTTGATCATAACCCCCACCAATGTCTTCTTTTGTTTCCTTTCTCTCATTTCCCTTCCAGTAGATCCTGTCATTTTCCCATCTAGTTCCTTCTGTCCATCTGTCTATTGCCCTTCTCCATCGTCTCTACTGATGATAGAATGTTATTGGACCCAATAGCTGCTGTGTGGTCATGAATGTAATGGCCACTTCATGTCTGAAAGACCAAGTTTCAAAGCATTCCTCCCTACCCTCTGGCTCTTAAATTCTTTGCACCTCCTCTTCTACAGTGTTCCCTGAACCTTGGAGGGTATGATACAGATGTCTCATTTAGTGCTGAGCACCCAACAGTCACTTTTCTTAGCACTTTGAGTTTTGAGTCTTTTTTAAAAAATTATTTATTTATTTATTTATTTGAGAGCGACAGACACAGAGAGAAAGACAGATAGAGGGAGAGAGAGAGAATGGGTGCGCCAGGGCTTCCAGCCTCTGCAAACGAACTCCAGACGCGTGTGCCCCCTTGTGCATCTGGCTAACGTGGGACCTGGGGAACCGAGCCTCGAACCCGGGTGCTTAGGCTTCACAGGCAAGCACTTAACCGCTAAGCCATCTCTTCAGCCTTTGAGTCTTCTTAGTAGTCACAAGAACCTTTGCTGGCCACATGTAATAGCAGCAATAATCCACAGGCAAAGACATAAGTACTTAAAAGGCAGCTTGATGGGACATTTGTTTTTTGTCTCATATAAACATAAAGTTTTCTGAAAAATTGCAGTCTTTCCAATGGATTGAGCCTTAGTAGATGCTATGTTAGTGCTAAGGTTTTCATGGGCCTGGCTATCTCTGGGCTTGCAGATATTTTACATGGCAAAAATTAAACCATTGTCATAGCTACATGTGCTGTTTGAAGTACATGGCCTGTGTAATAGTGCATGCTTAAAAGGTGTGGAGGGCTAAGAAATCACTTAGCAGTTAAGATGCTGGCCTGCAAAGCCTAATGACCTGGGTTTAAAAGATCATATTCTCTCTGCTTGAAAATAAATAAAAAAAAATATTTTTTTAAAAAGCTAGAGAGACTTCATTCTCTCCCTAAGAACAACAACAACAAAAGTTATGGAACAGGTTGGAAGTACATTCCTTACCTAGAGTAGCTCTATATCCTTTTTTCTGATTGGTGGCTTATTGTGTTGTTACTGACTTGTTGGTTTTAGGCTTTGACTATAAGTGAGCATTGTAGCCCATGTCTAGTGAGTATGAACCTCAGCCGGGAGGGAGAGCCAGAAAGCTGCTCACTGCTGCTGCTGTGGTCCAGCCCCGGAGCTGTGACATGTTTTCCAGTGAGTTATGTGCCTCACCCTTTTAAGGGCTTTGTCCTCACTGTTCCCTTCACTTAGGATATCTCTCCAGTATATTTTCTAACCTGATCACCTAAGGTAACAACAGAAAACTCTAGTTCCCAGCATGGTTTCCTCATGGAAACTTCCAGACTCTTTAGGTTGTATCCAATTACAAAGTTCTTATGATCTTTGAGACCTCATACTTTTCCTTTTTAACTCTGATTTGTGATGAATTTGTGGTGGGGCTGGAGAGATGGCTGAGTGGTTAAGGCACTTGCCTGCAAAGCCTAAGGACCCAGATTCGATTCCCCAGTACCCACATAAGCCAGATGCACAAGTGGGCCACGTGTCTGGAGTTCATTTGGCATGCCCATTCTCTATCTGCCTCTTCCTTTTTCTCTCTCCCTCTCTTTCTCAAATAAATAAATAAATATAAATAACTAAGTAAATAAGTAAAAAAATTTAAAAAGAGTTTCTGGTGGTGTAGGTGTTGGGCATGTATCTCTTCCATAGATTGTTAGCTCTAGGAGGGCAGGTACATTGTTTGGTTTGGTATCCAGAGTGCCTAGCACAACATTGGTTTAAAATAAGTATTTTTATTGAATGATACATAAAAATAAGTTGGAAGAACCTGTTTAGAGGATAAGTGTGACATGGACATAAGAATGTGTCATGCTTGCTGCTGGGCTGTGTTCCTTTGTCTGAGCACTGGCCTTTCTAATCATCTACCACTCCAAGGAACCATTAGACAAATTGACACCTTATAAAAAAGTACTGTCCTTATAAAATTTTTATAATAGTCTGTAGGAAAAATTTGTAAGCTTAGGAGATTTTTCTTCTTCTTTTTTCTTTATTGTGGTGGTTTTGCACAGTGCTGAGGCAGAATTCAGGGCAGTACCATGACCATGCTGGGCAAGTCCTTCTGTGGTTGATTTACAGCCGCAACCAGAAGCTTTGTTAAATGCATTGTGTCAGAGCTGGAGGTACAGTTCATTGGCAGGGAGCTTAGTATGAGCGAGCCCCTACCACAGGTTCAGGCCCCTCTACTCCTTCCTTCCCCCCACCCATGATTTATTAGAGAACTTTGACATGGAATAAATACTGATGGCATTTTTATTTGGGTGATCATGATGTAGCCATTTTGTAAAACCATAAAGAATGTGTACATTGATGCCTGGATGATTACTTTTTTGACTTAATTACATTTTCCATAATAATTTGTAACAGTAGCTTAAAACCCACAAAGAACACAGTTCCTGCAGGTTTGAGTCCTACTGTTTGAAGAAAGGGATGGAGGAAGGTAGCAGTGTTCTCCAAAGAACTTTTGGGATATAGGTGGAATTAAACAGGGACATGAGTTACAGTTTGCATTATCAGGAGGAAAATTGCATGTGGAGATTATCAGTGGAGACCAGAGACAGAAGGTGAAGGTTAAGGGAAATAGCGCATCTAGCTTGGGGTCCTGATACTCAGTGGAAGCAAAGAGCTGCCCAGCTTACTTGCAAGCTGGACATGACGTCTGGAGTTGTGGCCTGTGCCTTAAGCTCCTTGGACTAGCAGTGTTCTGTGTCCCAGTGAGAACTCTTGACTTTTAGGCACAAGGTACATGATTCATTGATTCTAACAGTTCAACGAGCACTGACTTAGAAACTGAAGGTTCAGACAATCTGGAGTCTTACAAGGTTCCAGAGGAGTTGGTCTTAGGAAGCTCCTAAGGTTCCCAGAGGAGGTGTTCTTTGAGCTGTATTCTATAGAATGGGTAGGTTGATTCATTCAGGCAGAGCAAGAAGGGTGAGCATGAGAAAAGTGAGTGTGAGGAAGAGGTTAACGAAACTGGAGGTAGCATGGGGAAGTTGAGGCTGAAAGTGTACAAGGCCGATCCCCATACACCTCTTCCTCTTTGTTTAGGATTGTGATCTTTGCAGCTCTGGGCAGGTTTTTTTTTTTTTTTTTTTTTTTCTTAAGTATTTTATTTGAGGTGGAGAGGCAGAGAGGCAGAGAGAGAACTGGCATACCAGGTGGAAATGAACACCAGATTCATGTGCCACCTTGTGCATCTGGCTAACATGGGTACTGGGGAATCAAACCTGTGTCCTTAGGCCTCACAGGCAAATGTCTTAACCACTAAGCCATCTCACATCCCTGGAAGATTTCCTATGCTTGGGATTGCCCAAACATAATATGCATTTCAGGATAACCGGATAACAGTAGGGATGGAGTGATTTTGAGGGCACAAGGAACACATCCAGAAGGAGAATGGTTAACTGGCTGGAGCATGGATCCTGGAGAGGTGATGGGATATGTATTAAGACAGTCACAGGATGGACAAAGGGACATCTGGTGATGGCTGTCAGGTCCAGCTGATGGAATGTGACCATTTGTGGAATGTGAGATAGGGAAGAGGCCAGAGTAAAGATAACTCCTAGACTTCTGACTTGGATCAACAGTGGTGGTATCTATCATTTGACCACAAAGCCCACAGAAGGCAAGCTGCAGGGAAAGAAGGGATTTTGGCTTTGGCTTTGTGGAGCTTGCATTACCAAGACATTTGTGTGACTCATCACCCTGCATGGACATGAGTAGAAAGGGTTCAAGATGGAGCAGTGGGTGGCTTCAGAGAGAGTTGAAAGCCACCAGAGAGGCAGTGAGCTGGTGGACAACTGTAAGGTGAAGAGAGAAGAGTGCCAAGGACTCTGGCCAGGGTCTCACTGTCCCATATAGGCAGCATGGAAAAGGGAAGGACAATCTGTGGAAGCCAAGGACAGTGGAAGGGAGTAGACAGCAGTGATGGACAGCATGAAAGGAGAGGTTGCTGGTAGCCATTCATTGTAACCAAGTCACTAGTGTATGGAGTGATTTCAGTAGGATGGGTTGTGGGACAGGCAGCAGCCAGGAGGTAATGATTTGGAGTATGAATTAAAGGTAGAAATTGCAATAAAAAGCATAGTCCTCCCTTGCAGGAAACTGGGTTATCAAAGAGGAGGCTTCAGAGGCTGCTGCTTTGGTTAATGGGTTAGTGTTCTATAAAGGTCTCTTGCCTAATGTGTTTTTCTATTTGCAGAGTGAACATTCTCAGACACTCACACTTATTTTCTTGAAGTGACACTTTTTGCTTTGTATTTGTGATTTAAGCACCATAAACATGCCCAGTTACTGCTTCCTTCAAGAATATAAGTTTAATCTGCCTTTCAAATAAATAAAATATTAAAAGAATACAAGTTCAGCTGTTTAGCGTGGAATTCTTTTAGAAGTCATTACCTTGGAAATAGTTTGATACATTAAAAAGGGGGGGGGTGGAGCTGGAGAGATTGCCTAGCAATTAAGGCGCTTGCTGCGAAGCCAAAGGATCCAGGTTAAGTTCCCCGTACCAATGTAAGCCAGGTGCACAAGTTGGTGCATGCATTTGCAGTGAGTTTGCAGGGGCTAGAGGCCCTGGCATGCCCATTCTCTATCATCTATCTATCATGATGTGTCCCTCTCTCAAAGAAATAAAATATTAACCTTCCCCCCCCCCCGGCCGCCAAAGTTGGGAAATCAAAATCCTAAAGAGCTGTTAGCTTGTTTTTAGGGAAGTAAGAGGTATTGAGACTTCATAATATTATAAACCAGGATCTGCTTAATTGACAGTGTTTTGTGAAGAGTTTCCACCTTTGTTGCCTTTAGAATACAGGGTGTTGAGAAGTGTGAATGTTTGCAAGTAGTTTGTTTTCTGGAACTGTTTTGAGTTGAAATTGGTGGGTGTTATGTTTGAATCTGAAATGTTTCCTGCAGGCTCATGTTGTGAGTGCTTGGTCTCCAGCTGGGAGCACTAATTTGGGATGTTTTGGAAACTTTTGAGGGGTGAAACTTAGTTGGAGGAAGATGAATTAGGGGTGATCCTTGGAAGTATACTATTCCAGGCCATTTTGGGTTTCATTCTATGCTCCCTGACCTGTTGTGAACTGCTCTGCCCCACCCAACATGAGGGACTGAACCCTCTGAAACTGTAAGCCAAAATAAGTCCTTTTGAAGTTGTTCTGTCAGGTACTTTGTCATAGCCATGCAAAGGTCACTAATACAGTGGGTGCTAAAACTCACAGCTTTGTCTGGAGAGATGGCTTAGCTGTTGAGGTGCTTACCTGCGAAGCCTAAGGATGCAGGTTTGGTTACCTAGTACCCACATAAACCAGATGCACATGGTGGTGCATGTGTCTGCAGTAGGTTTGCAGTGGCTAGAGGCACTCGTGCACCCATTCTCTCCTCCTCCTCCCTCCTCTCTTATAAAACTTGCAGTTTATGAATTTCATAGAATAATAAACTACACTTGGCAGGAATTTTAGAAAATCCATATATCTTTATTTATTCCACAGTGATTTCTTGGGTACTTTCTTGTTGCTGGGATAAAATACCTGACTAATATCAGTTTAAGGGAAGAAAGATTTTGCCTTATAGTTCCAGGTTAAAATCCATCATAGTGAGGAAGGCAAGGTGGCAGGAGCTTGAAGAGCTGGTCATTTCAGTACAGTGAGGAAGCAGAGTGGTGAACACTGCTGCTCAGCCGGCTCTCTCCTTGCACAGTCCAGGACCCCAGCACATGGAGTGCTGCTGTTAACAGTTAAGGTGGATCTTTCACCTTAATTAGTTCAAACAAGAGAAGCCCTTACAGGTGATTCTAGTTCCGGTCAAGTTGATAGTATAAACCATCACAGTACCCATATCTTAAAGGTTCTGCTAGATTCTGTGTGAGGGGAACTGAGGGGATTTAAGTAATGCCTTTACTAGTTGGTTGAGGTGTAGCTGATGTGGCAGGGAAGGGAAAGGTTTTGTTGATGGATAACCAGGAAAGGCTTCTTGGGAGCAGTGACATTTGGGCTCTGCTGAGGTGTCTGTCATGTCTGACTTTTTTTTTTCCCCAAGGTAGGGTCTCACTCTAGCCCAGGCTGAACTGGAATTCACTAGGTAATCTCAGGGTGGCCTCGAACTCATGGCTATCCTCCTACCTCTGCCTCCCGAGTGTTGGGATTTAAGGCATGTGCCACCACGCCTGGGCCCTGTCTTCTTTTTTTCAGTCTGTTCAATCATTGAATTTTCCTGTACTCAGCCATCCAGTGGTAGTTGCTATCCCTGTTCTCTGTCAGTAGTTTTTTTTTTAAATTAGTTGATTTATTTGTAAGCAGAGAGAGAAAGAATGAGAATGAGAACAAATAGTCACACCAGGGCTTTTTATGTGCTGCCCCTCCCTTCTTTTATATAAAAAGAGGGGGAGGCCCGCTTTGCAGCGGTGGGCATTAACCAACAGGGGGAGTAGGGACCCGACTCCTCCCGTGGGATGTCTTTTTCCCACAATCTTTGGCCCTTGGTACCTTTTGTGGAGGGGAGGCAGGGCCTATGTGGCCAGAGAGCGAGGCATGGACTTAGTGATAACAGTTATGGTACCAACCTTCATGCAAGCCAGGTATACCTCTCAGGGAATCCAGAAGTGGTCAGATAGGGACCTTCCCCTGCAGTGCTTTGCCTCACACCCACGTTGGTGCCCATATCACACTCACTTTATTGTGAGCCGACATGCATAGGTATGGATCCTCATGTAGCTCCTGTCAAGAGGTAGCTATTTGGCCATGACAGGTAGACCGCAGCGATAGCAGAGGTGTAGAGGATAGCAGTATAGTAAATAAGTACAGAATGTAAGATCAAGGGAGAGTGACAGCTGCAGGTGGTAGGTCTTAAGTGGCAATGCCTCAATCCACCAGCTCCAACCTGTGATAATGGACCTGTAAAGGCTGTATCTTAATGGCAAAGTTGGTCAGAGAGGGATCTGGAGATATTTTTGTAGAGAGTTTTGTTACACCAGAAAAAGAAGCCTTCAGGGGCATAGAGTGTGGAGGAATTAAGGGAGAGAGTCCTATTGCAGAGGAAAGAGTTGCCTCCATAGCAAAATGGGAATTTATCACGAAGAAAGTCAGAAAATAACGGAACTTTTGGGATGGGGTTAATGGGATGCCTTGGAGTAGAGGAAAGATTAAGGTGAGCAAGATAAGGAACAGCCGTAAGAGGGGGCGCCCAAGGGTGGTGCATAGAAAACAAGCAGAGTGGTTATCAGTTTTTGTCATTTTAGCAACTATTAGGCCTTCTGTGAGCAGGGCTAGCCAAAAGAAGGGGTGGGAGGCAGAGGATAGCCATGAGGAGAGTTCCTTTTCAGCTTGTAGTATGTTGGAGTATACCATGGACTGAACTTGGATATAGCTGTGCCAAATATAGATCTTGCTAGAGGGCCAGTTTTTAATTTTGCTCATATACATGGCCCCTTGGACCATGGAGGTCCAGTGTGAGTCCCAGGGGTCCCAGATGATGAGGGAATACCCACTGTTAGTGTGCCAGAATTTGTGGCCAGACCATCCGGTGTCCAGGATTTGACCACCGGCAGGGACAGAGGCGGTCCAAATGGAACATCAGTGCCAAGGGCATCTGATGCTCCTTAATATAATGAGTTTTTCATTTGTCATGCTTCTGATCGAAGAGGAAGCACAGAATGGGAGCAACCTTATTTTGGTAATGTTTAAAGTCTGTAAAATTTAATAAAATAGGCTTGGCATAGCCTGTGGGCGGACAGTTGGCAGTAGCCAAAAGTGTCCAAATTGTTTTGCCTGATCATAGGTGGTTCAGTTTTCTGTGAGATAGAATTGCCAGGCAAATGAGGATGTGGAGGGCCAAGTGGCTGGAAGATGTAGCAGTAGCAGCGGGCACCAGGTGAAGGTTGTCATTATGTTATATATGTCTAGAAAGAAGCGTTTGCAGGGTTAAAGCGAGAGCAACACATAGACACATGACCACAACACAGACACAGAGGGCCCAATAGAGAACTATGTGTCCTCGATGGCCAGATGAGCCTGTATCCTCCAGGGATGGTTCAATGATGCCAAACACAGTGCGAACAGGAGTCAGTCTCTCCAGTAGGTTAGTTGTGTCCTCCAGGGCAGAGTCGTCTTGAGGTCCTTCCAGCTTTGTCCCATTAGGGAAAAAGAAGATTCTCTCAGGGAAGTGTTTCTTCCCTGGATATGTGAGATGTCACTGGAGGATCATCAACTTGTTTTTGTAAGTCTCTCTGGCAGCCATCTCGCAGCATTTTCTTTAGTGTCAAACAAGCATACTGATCCTTGACCCGAAATGAATACTGGGTCTGGGCCATTCCATTTTAAGGTTAAAGGATCTTTCCATATGGCTTTGGCAAAGGTTTTTTTTTTTTAATTTTTAAATTTTTATTAACATTTTCCATGATTATAAAAAAAATCCCATGGTAACTCCCTCCCCACCCCCACACTTTCCCCTTTGAAATTCCATTCTCCATCATATTACCTCCCCATTACAATCATTGTACTCACATATGTACAATATCAACCTAATAAGTATCCTCCTCCCTTCCTTTCTCTTCCATTTATGTCTCCTTTTTAACTTACTGGCCTCTGCTACCAAGTATTTTTCTTCTCACGCAGAAGCCCAATCATCTGTAGCTAGGATCCACATATGAGAGAGAACGTGTGGCGCTTGGCTTTCTGGGCCTGGGTTACCTCACTTAGTATAATCCTTTCCAGGTCCATCCATTTTTCTGCAAATTTCATAACTTCATTTTTCTTTACTGCTGAGTAGAACTCCATTGTATAAATGTGCCACATCTTCATTATCCACTCATCAGTTGAGGGACATCTAGGCTGGTTCCATTTCCCAGCTATTATAAATTGAGCAGCAATAGACCTGGTTGAGCACGTACTTCCAAGGAAATGAGATGAATCCTTTGGATATATGCCTAGGAGTGCTATAGCTGGGTCATATGGTAGATTAATCTTTAGCTGTTTTAGGAACCTCCATACTGTTTTCCACAATGGCTAGACCATATTGCATTCCCACCAGCAGTGTAGAAGGGTTCCTCTTTTTCCACATCCCCACCAACATATATGATCATTTGTTTTCATGATGGTGGCCAATCTGACAGGAGTGAGATGGAATCTCAATGTAGTTTTAATCTGCATTTCCCTGATGACTAGTGACGTAGAACATTTTTTTAGATGCTTATATGCCATTCGAATTTCTTCCTTTGAGAATGCTCTATTTAGCTCCATAGCCCATTTTTTGATTGGCTTGTTTGATTCCTTATTATTTAACTTTTTGAGTTCTTTGTATGTCCTAGATATTAATCCTCTATCAGATATATAGCTGGCAAAGATTTTTTCCCATTCTGTAGGTTGCTTCTTTGCTTTTTTCACTGTGTCCTTTGCAGTACAAAATCTTTGTAATTTCATGATGTCCCAGTGATTAATCTGTGGTTTTATTGCCTGAGCAATTGGGGTTGTATTCAGAAAGTCTTTGCCAAGACCAATATGTTGAAGGGTTTCCCCTACTTTTTCCTCTAGCAGTTTCAGAGTTTCAGGTCTGATGTTAAGGTCTTTAATCCATTTGGACTTAATTCTTGTGTATGGTGAGAGAGAAGAATCTATTTTCATCCTTCTGCAGATATATATCCAGTTTTCAAAACACATTTGCTGAAGAGGCTGTCTCTTCTCCAGTGAGTATTTTTGGCATTTTTATCAAATATCAGGTGGCTATAGCTACTTGGGCTTACATCTGGCTCCTCTATTCTGTTCCACTGATCTACATGTCTGTTTTTGTGCCAGTACCATGCTGGTTTTGTTACTATGGCTCTGTAGTATAGGTTAAAATCAGGTATGGTGATACCACCAGCATAATTTTTGTTGCTCAGTATTATTTTAGATATTCGAGGTTTTTTGTGATTCCAAATGAATTTTTGGATTGTTTTTTCTATTTCCATGAAGAAAGCCTGTGGAATTTTGATAGGGATTGCATTAAATATGTACATTGCTTTAGGTAAGATTGCCATTTTCACAATATTGATTCTTCCAATCCAGGAACAAGGGATATTTCTCCACTCTAGTGTCTTTTGCAATTTTTCGCATGAGTTTTTTAAAGTTCTTATTGTAGAGATTCTTTACTTCCTTGGTTAGGTTTATTCCAAGATACTTTATTTTATTTTTTATTTTTTGGATGCAATTGTGAATTGGAGTGATTTTCTGATTTCATCCTCTCTGTGTTTGTTGTTAGCATATATAAAGACTACTGATTTCTGTGTATTTATTTTGTATCCTGCTACATTGCTGTAGGTTTTGATCAGCTCTAACAGTTTGCTAGTAGAGTCTTTAGGGTCCTTTATGTATAGAATTATGTCATCTGCAAATAATGATAACTTGATTTCTTCCTTTCCAATTTGTATCGCTTTTATGTGTCTCTTGCCTTATTGCTATGGCTAAGACTTCCAGTACTATATTAAATAAAAGTGGGGACAGTGGACACCAGTGTCTTGTTCCTGATTTTAATGGAAACGCTTCCAGTTTTTCCCCATTTAGTAATATGTTGGCTGTAGGCTTGTCATAAATAGCCTTTATTATATTGAGATATGTTCCTTCTATTCCCAGTCTCTGTAGGACTTTTATCATGAGGGGATGTTGGATTTTGTCAAATGTTTTCTCTGCATCTAATGAGATGATCATGTGATTTTTGTCCTCCAACTCGTTTATGTAATGTATTACATTTATAGATTTGCGTATGTTGAACCATCCCTGCATCTCTGGGATAAAGCCTACTTGGTCAGGGTGAATGATCTTTTTGATATACTCTTGTATTCTGTTTGCCAATATTTTGTTGAGAATTTTTGCATCTATGTTCATGAGGGAGATTGGTCTGTAATTATCTTTTTTTGTTCTATCTTTGCCTGGTTTTGGTATCAGGGTGATGCTGGCCTCATAGAAGGAGTTTGGTAGAATTCCTTCTTTTTCTGTTTCCTGGAAAAGCTTAAGAAGCAATGGTGTTAGCTTTTCCTTAAAGGTCTGGTAAAATTCAGCAGTAAAGCCATCTGGGCTTGGGCTTTTTTTAGTTGGGAGATTATTGATAACTGTTCGGATCTCCATGTTTGTTATAGTTCTATTTAAGTGATTAATCTCATTTTGATTTAATTTAGGTAGGTCATATAAATCAAGGAAATCATCCATTTCTTTCAGATTTTCATACTTTGTGGAGTATATGCTTTTATAGTATGTCCCTATGATTTTTTGAATTTCTCTGGAATCTGTTGTGATGTTACCTTGTTCATCTCTGATTTTATTAATTTGTGTCTCTTCTCTCTTTCTTTTGGTCAGATTTGCGAAGGGTTTATCAATCTTGTTTATCCTTTCAAAGAACCAACTCTTTGTTTCATTAATTCTTTGGATTGGTTTTTTTTGTTTTGTTTTGTTTCTATTTCATTTATTTCATTAATTTCTGCCCTAATCTTTATTATTTCTTCCCGTCTACTGATTTTTGGTTTGCCTTGTTCTTCTTTTTCCGAAGCTTTAAGGTGAAGCATTAAGTCATTTACTTGTGACCTTTCTAATTTCTTAATATAGGCACTTAAGGCTATAAATTTACCTCCTAGAACTGCTTTCATTGTGTCCCTGAGATTTTGGTATGTTGTGTTCTCATTATCGTTTGACTCTATAAATTTTTTGATTTCTTTCTTGATTTCTTCATTGACTCATTCATCATTTAGTAGTGTATTGTTTAGTTTCCATGATTTTGTGTATGCTCTATAGCCTTTCTTGCTACTGATTTGTAGTTTAATTCCATTATGGTCAGATAGAATGCAAGGAATTATTTCAATTTTCCTGAATTTGATAAGATTAGCTTTGTGTCCTAATATATGGTCTATTTTAGAGAATGTTCCATGTCCTGCTGAAAAGAATGTATATTCTGTAGCCTTTGGATGAAATGTCCTGTATATATCTGTTAGGTCCATTCCTTCTATGACCTCATTTAGTGCAGATGCCTCTCTGTTTATATTTTCTCGGGATGACCTGTCTGTTGATGAGAGTGGGGTGTTAAAGTCACCCACCACCACTGTGTTTGGTGTTATCTGTGACCTTAGTTCTAATAGTGTTTGTTTGACGAATTTGGGAGCCCCCATGTTAGGTGCATATATGTTTAGGATTGTAATGTCCTCCTGTTGGAGTGTGTCTTAATCAATATAAAGTGACCTTCCTTATCTTTCTTGACTAACGTGGGACTAAAAGTCTACCTTGTCCGATATTAGGCTAGCAACCCCTGCTTGTTTTCTAGGCCCATTTGCTTGAAACACCAACCTTTCCAACCTTTCACCCTAAGATACTGTCTATCCTTTGTAGAAAGGTGAGTTTCTTGGAGACAACAAATTGTAGGATCCTGCTTTTTAACCCAGCCTGCAAACCTTTGTCTTTTCGTTGGGGCATTGAGGCCGTTGATATTAAGAGGTTTTATTGAAAGGTGTGTATGTATGTTTGCCATTTTTTTTTGTGGTTCCGTTTCTACCTGTGCTCTCTTGTGTTAACTAGTATTTGAGTATTGCTTGTTTTTTCTAGGTTCCTTATATGTGTGCTTTTCCTTTTCTTCAGCATGGAGGGTTCTATCAAGTATTTTCTGTAGAGCTGGTTTTGTCTTCAAATACTCCTTTAACCTGCTTTTGTCATGGAATGTCCTTATTTCTCCATCTATTTGAATGGATAACTTTGCAGGGTATAGTAACCTTGGTTGACAGTTGTTATCTTTTAGAACTTGGAATATATCACTCCAAGCCCTTCTGGCTTTAAAAGTTTGTGTTGAATAATCTGCTGTAATCCTGATGGGCTTGCTTTTGTAGGTAACTTGATTTTTCTCTCTAACTGCTTTCAATATTTTTTCTTTGGTGTGTGTGTTTGGAAGTTTGATTATAATATGGCGAGGAGAGGTTCTTTCCAGGTTTTCTCTGGCTGGTGTTCTAAAGGCTTCCTGTATCTGCATTGGCACCTCTTTCCCAATTTGGGGGAAATTTTCTTCTATGATTTTGTTGAAGACGCCTACTATGCCTTTGGAGTGGAATTCTTCTCCTTCTAGTATCCTGAATTCTTATATTGTATCTTTTCATAGTGTCCTGAATATCTTGAAATTCCCACTCATACTTTTCTATAAGTTTGTCTTTCTCTTTGTTGGACTGTATTAGATCTACCACCTGGTCTTCTAGCTTAGATATTCTGTCCTCTCCTTCATCCATCCGACTGGTGTGATTTTCTACAGAGTTTTTTTATTTCATTAACTGCTAATTGCTAATAATTTTGACTGCTTTTTCTTTATTATTTCTATTTCCTTATTTATGTCTTGTATTGCCTTCTTTATTTCATTAAATTGGTGTACTGCGTCTTCTTTGATTCCTTTGATTTCCTCTTTGATTTCTTCTTTGATTGTTTTGATTTGTTCTTTGACCTCTTTCAACATATTTATAATCATTCTTTTGAACTCTTTCTCAGGCATTTCCTCTAACTTGTTCTCACTGGAGTACATTTCTGATGCATTAATACTTTTAGGTGGATTTTTATCGTCTTGCCTTTTAGTGTTTCTTGTGTTATAATGTATATATTTTTGCATCTTGGATTAAGTTAATGTTTGGATTTTCTGGCTAGCTGGGTATTCTTAGCTGTATCAATTGATTTGATGTTATATATTTTCAGGGTAGGAGCTTAACATGTTAGGTGTGGCTCTTAAGACTCTCAGAGTATCTACAAAGGTGTTCCTAGGGGTTGAGTTTCCCTGCTATGGGAGTATTCAAGCAGGCTGAGTGGAATAAAATACAGGTAGATTCTAAAATTTAACTAAACACTGTACACATTCAATCAAAAAGAGCCCCAAGTATGTATGCCACAGTAGTTATTATAATGACCAGATCCTGTATCAACAAAGAGGTTAAGATTTCTGGTCTGTTGAGGGATCCAAGTCATCTTGTGACCTAGTGAGACCCTTTCCTGGTGCAATCCCAATTACCTTGGATCATTTCGGTCTCAGTCAAGTTGCTGCCTGGGTTGTCGGGCTGCTGTTCTGATTTCTGGAGATGGGCACTGACTTTTCCTGCATTGCAAACCGAGCCTGGCAAATGTGGCCCTGCAGATCAGCACCCCTGCTGCTGGAACTGCTGCTGCCAAAGCTGCCGCTGCTGGGTCTCTAGCTGTTGCTGCTGAAGCTGCTGCTGCTGGGCGCACTGCAGCTGCTGCCTCTGCTGCTGCTGTAGCTGCCACTGCTGGATCCCCCACTGCTGCTGAAGCTGCTGCTGGTGTGTCCACTGCCGCTGCTGCCACTGAAGCTGCTGCTGCAGGATCCGCTGCTGCTTCCACTCCTGGGTCTGCTGCTGCTGGTCTGCCGCTCTGCCCTGACTGGAGCTGCTACTGCTGGGGCCGCTGTGTCCGGTGCCGGAGCCACTCATGTTGCTGCTGAACTCTGTTCCTGCTTGGGTCCCGCTGTTGGCTCAAGTTGGTGTGGCCGGGTCCTGGGACCGCTGCTTTGTTCGCCAGAGCTGGGCTCAGGTGGTGGGGGAGGGGAGTGAGCCACAGCTGCTCTGGTTCTCTTGCTGTTCCACGTGTTCTTCTACCTCGTGGTCTGCTCCTCCGCTGCTCACTGCCATTCTCCCTTCATGTTTCCTGAGTTGCAGAGAGCACCGGTGTGAGTGGAAACTCCCACGCCTGGCTTTTCCTGCAGCTGGAACCGAGCCTGGCGGCTTTCTGGTCCGCCCTGCCGCCATGGTTGGCGGAGCTACTGGAGCCGCTTTTGCCTGCCTGTGCGGGATCTGGATGCTCTGGATCTCTTCTACTTCTCCACTGCCACTTCAATTTCCTATACACCTCACTTTTTAGTAAAAGTGCATATTTTGCTGAGTTTTTTGGTCTTTTTTTCCCCCCTAGGCTGCTTTGGCGTGGACCTACGCCATCATCTTAACCAGAAGTCCTGGCAAAGGTAGTTTTTTTTTAATTAATTAATTAATTAAAATAAATTTTAAGAAAAGGCAGCAAGAATAAACCTGACAGCAAGCAGGGGCCCTCAGAGCTCAAACCTCTCTGTATACCTTTGGGCTAGAATTCAGATCCACCCTCAGTGACATCATAAGGCTGGACTCCAGAATCTACCCCCAATCTCAGTAATACCTCCTTGAGCAAGGAGATTGGAGACCCAAGCTACAAGCTTTAATAAAACACCCGAGTTTATGTGGGACATACATTCAAACTACCAAATGTTTAAAATTTCATTTGCCAGGAAGATAAATCTGAAATTATAAGTTTCCATAATTTGAAATAAAACACAAAAAGATTTACATTTCTATGTGGGAATTATATACTTTCCAGAGCTCAAAGAAGTATTCTTATAGGTTTCTGTCCTATTTAAAATAAGTGTTCAGAGTTTTTAGTTCTTCACTACACTAGAACATACTGAGTGTGCTACCACATTAACATAACGTGACTGAGTATAGACTTAATTTCTCTTAATAAACTTTGGAGAGTTTTTGAAAACAAATTTTAGTTTATATCTTATGATTTTTAAACAGATATTATAAACATAAAATACTGGAAGATATAAAATATTCTATTTTTACATTCACATTAAGAACAACGCTTTTGAACAAGACTGAGTGACATTTCCCTGACTTTTTGTTTGCCTTTTGTAAAAAATTTAAAATACATAAAGAGCAGAGATTCTCTCTAACATACCCATTTTATGATTGTATTTAAATCTTTATCTCAACTTATAGAACTGCCAGGTGTCAAGTCACTCATCCCATACATTTTTAATGTCACTACAAGGGAAGGGCACTTCATGATGTAACATAATTTTTTTATGTTATGCCACAATGACACTCTCATGTCTAACAAAATGAACTATAATTTTTAGGTGTTCAGAACTCACACCATCATATTCAATGACTGTTTCAACAATGTGTTTTGTAGACCATTTAATGGCATCAGGGCCAGCAGGTGATGCACTCAATAATGGTGCCTCAAGGTCCAGCCCCTTCTACCTCTGTCTTCTTGAAGAAGCTGCTTTAACTTCTTTTTAAGCTGAACCTCAAATGTCACTGTTAAAGAAAGTACAATATGAGGCTGGCGAACTGTGAACCTCTGATGTCACTGTTAAAGTAAAACATGAAAAATGTCAAACCTGCCAAACTTTTCCATTCTGTTTTTGATTAGAGAAAGGCAAAGGGAAATCCTGGGGTGCTTCGGTGACCTGGACAATTTCCCAGAAGCCCTTAAACCAGCTTATCCTACATATTAAAGAGTCTAAAATTGCAGCAACCATTCATAAAGTTTGATGCAACTTTGATGTGCTCTAACTTGAAGGTAGTCTTATTTAATGGTGTTAAGATATTCATAAAACAAATGAATACTTAGCATTCCAAGTTTATGAATATGTTTTTCTAGATATATAAAGAAACAATTGAGAGTTATTTTTTAATCATTCCATGAAAGACTTAAAGCTAGTTATATCTCTTGGATCTTGTTTCTTTTTGTACGGATCATTTCAGTGAGACAGGCAAGTTGTGATATAGTTTGTATGGCGCTTGTACACTGCACCACTACTGGGACTGTAATCCAACTGACGGAGCTGTGCTCTCCAATCTCATGCCAAGCTTCTTCTGGTGAGCTAAGCAGAAAATTTAGAGCATTCTAAAGTGCTGATGAAGATTATAAGCATTAGAGAGCTGAAAAATGGCACTTTGATATGTCTTCATGCTACCTCCAGTAGCTCCAGAACTGGCCATGCAGGTAGGCATGGTGGCTACATTCATCACAAAATGAGGCTTTGCTTTCGATCCAGTTGAATTATGTGCCCTTCCACAGCAACTGGTACTTGTAAAATAAAATCTGGTGTTTTGTCATAACCCTTTGCACGGAGCTGATCTTCATCGAGGAACGACAGGCTTTTCTCTAGAAGCAAGTCTCTCAACAGGACTTCATGCTCATAACCAATGGCATGTTTCATGCAGTCCACCAGCGGTCCATAACAGCAGTCATTCACGATGCACTGATAGACCTGATTTGCTAGAACTCCATCTGGAATCTGAGAAGGGTCCCGTAGCATACTATTTATAACAGACTTGGAGGGTGGAGTTTGTTCATGTTCCTATAGAAATCTCTCCAGTATAATCCGAGCCATTAATGAGGGTGCATAGTCCACCTCATTGGCCAGCTCTAGGAGCACTGGGGCAGCTCCATTTTTCAGCACTCCATTCAGGTACCTCTGGTAATAACTTTCAATCACTTCCAAAGTATGATGTTCGGCGTGTGTTCTTTTAATATGTTTCTGGTGGCCTGCAATTGACTGGGGAACCTCTGCTTCAGCTTCCTCAGGCTCTGCCTGGTGGGCAGTACGGACACTAAGCACTCGGCTATCTCGTTGTACTGGGCTTTGGTCAGTATCATATTGGGCCTGGGACCGGGAGATGGCAGGGACAGGGAAAACACCCAGGGGCTCGAGCAGCTTGGGTGCCAGGAAGTGAGGGGTGGATACACCCAGGGCGACCCTGGGTCCTCGAATTCCTCAGCTAACCCCTGCACAGCCCCAAATACACCTCCAAGTTGCACGGGTGGGGGGAGGGGGCGAAGATATTCCGTGTCCCCGGCTACACCCAGCACCTGGGCAGCGGGCGGGAGGACCGAGCGCCCTAGCTGCTCTACTGAGCAGCTGCAGTGAGCTGGGCCGAAGGCGATCGCAAAGGTATTTTTTGTATTTGTGTACCAAATGCAAGCAGCAGCTGAATTTCCCTGAGTATCAAGGGTTAAAAAGTTTAGGACAAACAGGGCATGATGAAGGATATTTCTTGGAGAGCCTTTTATAGAATATAAATCCCCCATATTTAACTTTTGGAGGGTGTGTTTAATAGTTTGATGGGCTCCCTCAACAATTTCTTGACCCTGGGGATTGTATGGTATGCCTGCAATATGTTTAATTTGTAATTTATGACAGAAATTTTGGAATTTTTTTCCAGTATATCCAGGACCATTATCAGTTTTAATAATTTGGGGCTTTCCCATGACACCAAGGCAATTGAGTACATGAGCAGTGACATTTTTTGAAGCTTCTCCAGCATGAAGGCTAGCAAAGATGAATCCACTAAAGGTATCCACAGTAACATGGAGGTACTTAAGATTACCAAATGGGGGAACATGTTTTACATCCATTTGCCAGATCTCATTGGGAATTAAACCTCTAGGATTTACACCTAAGTGGGGAATGGGTAGGAGGGTGACACAGTTTGTGCATCGTTTGACTATCTGGCAAGCTTATTTCCTAGTGATTTTAAAAAGGAGACGCAAGGTTTGAGCATTAAGATGATGTACAGAGTGAGCTGCTTTGGCCTGGGCCACAGGATCGAGCTTAACAAGGAAGGCAAACTGGGTGGCTTCGTCAGTCATGGCATTGCCTGTGGCTAGAGGCCCAGGGAGCCCAGAATAAGCATGAATATGGCCTATATAAAAAGGATGTTGCCTAGAATGTATGTATTGCTGGATGGAGAAAAACAGAGGGGTAGCGTTTGTGGTGGGTTTTATGTATGGCACATTTTCTAACGGGATGGATTGAGCAATATAAGCACCATCAGTATACAGATTAAAGAAGGTATTTGGAAGTTGTTGAAAAACCTGTAAAACAGTGAAAAGTTCCACCAGTTGAGCAGTGGGGAATGGGGATTGTAGGGAAGTGGTTTGATTGGCTACAGTGAAGGCTGCCACTCCAGTAGAGGAGCCATCAGTGAAAACTAGGGGCACATGGGGAAGAGGTCGGGGAGAGGTTAATGTAGGAAAAACAAATGGGTGAATTCTCAGAAAGTGGAGAAGTTTGTTAGCAGGGTAGTGGTTATCAAGGGATCCCTGAAAAGAGGTGCAAGATATTGCCCATCCATCATCATTTTGTATTAGCCATTGTATTTGGGAAATGGAGTAGGGTAGAATGATTTTATCAGGGTCCTTACCAAATATTTTTCTGCTTTGATCATGTCCAATTTTTATTAACTCTGTTACCCATGAGGTGTAAGGGGTAAGGACTCTGAGTGGTGGAGCAGGTAAATGGACCCAGAAGAGGGGCCTCTCCTGCCAGAACACCTCAGTGGGTGTAAAGTCAGTGGCACAAATGACCAGGAGAAGAGGCTTCTCATAAGAGATAAAAGTGACCCTTTGGCTCAGAATTGCAGCCTCCTCTATCTTTAGGTATTCTAGGGTGGAGGCTGTTAATGAGCGGCCTGAGGCAGGATCTGGATCTCCTTTTAGGATGTCAATCAAGGATTTAAGCTCTCCCATTGTTAGCTTAAGATAAGGCCTGAGACAATTGATATCTCCTATGAGTTTTTGAAAAATCATTTAAAGTTTCTAGATGATTAGTTCTAAGCTGAATCTTTTGTGAAAGAATTTTGTTATGAAAGAGTTCAAAGCCTAAGAATAAGTAAGGAGGTTTTAATTGAATTTTATCAGGCGCTATCTGAAGACCAGCTCTGGTAAGGGCCCTAGAAAGCTCTTGAGAGCAAGTAAGGAGTTCAGTGGGATCAGGACCAGCCAATTGGATGTCATCCATATAATGAATGATATACAAGGAAGGCCATATATGTCTAAATGGATCTATAATTTGGGTCACAAATCTTTGACACAGAGTAGGGCTGTTAGCCATCCCTTGGGGCAATACTTTCCATTGGAATCTCTGCATAGGGCCTCTAAAATTTACCACAGGTAAACTAAATGCAAAATGCTGATGATCCTCAGGGAGTAAGGAAATTGTAAAAAAGCAATCCTTTAGGTTAATAATGATTTTTACAATATCCTGCAGGAATTGTTACTGGAGTGGGGAGGCCTGGTTGTAGGGCCCCCATAGGTACCATGGCCTTATTAATTTCTCTAAGGTCCTGGAGCAATCTCCATTTTCCAGACTTTTTCTTTATAACAAAGATAGGAGTATTCCAAGGAGAGGTAGTAGGTTCAATATGGCCTGCAGCAAATTGTTCCTGCACTAACATTGGGGCTGTAGGTAATTTTTTAGAAGCTAAAGGCCATTGATCAACCCAAACAGGTTCTGTTGTTTTCCAAGATATTTTATCTGTATGGGGTACAGGCATGTCAACAGCCATTAGGATAAATTTATATGGCCTATTCCAGCACGATTAGGCTTTCTAGTAACTGGTATTGGCTCTTTTGTTCCCTGTGAATGTTTGCCCAGTCCTTGTCCCAGGCGGAAGCCTTGGTTAAGTACCTGGTGAGCTACCAACTCATTAGGGCTGCACATAATAATTTTCATTTGAGAGAGGATGACTTGGCCTCAGAGATTAATGGGCAGGCCTGTGACCACATAAGGCTGAATGGTGCCTTGGTTTCCTTCCTCATCCTTTCATTAATAACTTCAGAACTTTGTAAGGGGTTAGAGGCCTGTCCGATTCCTTTGAGATGAGTCATGGAAGCGGCGAGAGGCCAAGATGCAGGCCAATTTTTATTGGAAATAATTGTGGCATCTGCACCAGTGTCTATAAGACCTTTAAAGGTTTTTCCTTTTAACTTTAAGAAGGGGTCTTGCTTGAGTGACCTCTTGTGCCCAGTAAATGTCTGATGACCCCAACCCATGGGGGCCTCTCTTTTGTGCTTTATCATTGAGGGGCAGTAGTATTAACTGAGTAATCCGTTGGCCAGGAAGTATGGTAATAGGGCCCTGAAGGGCAGTGGCCATGAGTTTAATCTCCCCAGTATAATCATTATCAACAACTCCTGGAGAAATGGCAAGGACCTGAATGGTTGAACTGGCACGTCCCAAGATAAGACCAAAAGTGTTTTTTGGCAAGGGATCAAAAACTCCTGTAGCGAGGACCCGAGTCCCTGCCTCTGGTGCTAGTATTGTTCTGGAGGTGGAACAGAGGTCCAGTCCTGCACTGCCAGTGGTTGCCCAGGAGAGGGCAGAGATGTTACATTTTGGGTAGACTGGGGGGCGAACCTGATAGCCCTAGTGTTCTGTCCAGGGATCATCTTGGGGCCCTGGAGTAGGCCCCATGTTAAGTTTTCCTGCTTTTGTGGTAAGGGGTTTCCCTGGATATCCGTTTTAGAATGGCACTCAGAGGCCCAATGTTTGCCACGCTTACAACGTGAACAGAGGGAGGAAGGAGGTGGGTGTGTAGCCTTAACGGCAGTACATTCTCTAGAAAAATGACCTGGCATTTTACAATTAAAGCAAGTTTTATTGTTATCTCCCTGTGTGAAGCCCTTCAGGGTGGCCTCTATTGCTAACCCAATGCTGGGGGAGGCAGGGTCCACATCTGCACATATTTGGATAAAGTCAGAGATACTTTTACCATAGTGGGAGGGGTGGATGGCTGCCTGGCAGGCTGAATTGGTATTTTTAAAGGCGAGATGTCTTATGAATTCATTATCTGTTTCTTCCCTTTCCATAAGCTGTTCTGCAGCCTCAGTGAGCCGACCGATAAAAGTCACTGTACAGCTCGTTAGGCCCTTGTCTTACTTTGGTTAAGGAAGTCACAGGTGATCTTTTAGATGGACGATTTTGTCAAGCCTTAGGGGCAGCATGTTGGATTTGTGAGAGTAACCCAGGGGAGAATTTTGCCTGGTCCTGATTAGTATCATAAGGAGCATTGCCCAAAAGTTTATCTAGCATCCAGGACTTAGAAGAGGATACAGTGGACGTGTTGTGGCAGGCAGCGTCCCTACACCTCTCAGTATAATCAGCCTGCCACAGGAGGACGTCCCCTCGCCTCAGGACGGCCTTTGTAAGCATTTTCCAATCATTTACTGAAAGCCAGTTACCAATAGTAGGGTCATGGTAAAGGGAGCAGTAGGTCCATAAGAGGAAACAGTACTTTTTAATTCCTTGATATGTTTAAATTTTAAATGGTGATGCTGTTGGGGCTTAATAACAATATTTTTGCCACTAGGTGGCTCAATATCCTCATCCAAACAGGAAGATTGTTTAGAGTGTTCCTCTTTTTAAGATTCTTTTTCCTCTGATTTAGATTTAACCCTGCTTGATTCAGGTGGTAGGCTGGCTAAGGAATTGGTTTTAGTTTTAGCTTGAGTACACATTATAGGAAATGCATGAAGGGTCTTAGGAGGTTTGATCTTAGTCTTTGTATGTCGAATGGGTGCAGAAGGAGAGGAATGGATCTCTAGGTCTAAGTCATGGAGTTGTTTAAGTAAGGTGGCCTTTTCTTTAAAAAAAATTTTTTTTTAAGTTGTAAGGAGAATTTTTAGTGATTGGGCTTCCCGGGAAAGTTAGCTGTTGAGTGACTGTTTCTAAATCACAATCAAGGGTTACAGGGGCACAGAAGTGACATGGCTTAGGCTTGTAAAGATAAGGTGGAGGGTCTGCTATGGGCGCCATAGGAGATGACCAGTCAGGTTTATGATATCTGGCACCCACACCCTCTAGCCTTGATTCCTCATCTGGGGAAAGAGGGGCATTAGGGGGAGGGGTAACTAGATTTGGAGAGAATAGGATAAATAGATTTAGGGGCAGGTGGGTCAAGTGGGTCATCCTCAGCCATAGGAACAATGACAGGAGGGCACGGTGAAGGGGAACCATTTGTCCTGCCCAGTGCCTTTGCCACAGGGCCGCCACCACGATGTCTGCCTGGAGGGCGGGGAGGTTCGGGGAAGGGAGCTGTAGCTGCTGCAGCTGCTGCCGCACAAGGATCCTGATGGCTGGGAATTAGCTTATGAATGGGAGGGGTCTGGCTAGATTTAAGGTTATTTTTAAGAAAGAATTCTCCATCCCTAACAACTTTTGAAATGTCTGGTTGGCACTGGTGAATCTGTAGGACATTGTTTATTAGATTCCAATAGGAGAAGCTCTTAACCAGGACTTTCTTAGGGCCAAAAGTCTTATAATAGTCTTTTATACAATCTCCCATTCTCCCTCATCTTTTTTCATCAATGGTACCTTCCTGGGGAAACCATGGACATAAATCTTCTAAGAAGAGGAAGAAGTGAACAAGGTCTTTTTTCTTAACTTTTGTCCCACAAGTCTTGAGGGAGTCTTTAAGTCCCTGGATAAAAAGTTCCTGCTTACTTAGGGTCTGTCTCATGATAGAAAAGGAAAGAGTAGAAATGGCAAGACCATAGGGCAACGTTTCTGGTTGGAGAACCAGCATCAGGGATTCCCCAGTGAGCTTGACGTAAGCCTGCCCACAAATTTAAGAATTGGCAGCCGCTCTAATGGCATTTACTGGCTGTTGTGTAACCAGGTTTGTTGGTAGGAAGAGAGGCTAGATAGGAGGTTTTTGCTAATGCCCGAATGGGCTGTCAGGATTTGCACAGGGAGCTAGGGGCCTTCAGCCAATGCCAGAGGATAGCCCTGGCCAAGAGGCTTCAGTTGTCCTGTCGCTATGTTGCAATTCCACATGATGACACCAACTGAAAGTAAAAGAAGGAAAAGAAGTTTACAAAAAGCAACAAAGAAATCCCGCATTTCTTGTGTCTTGTAAATCTGACTAAATAGTCTTTAAATGGTTTGCCTAGAAGTCTGCGTTGCTTGTCTTACCTTAGCGGATCTGTATCACAGGCGGGTTTTTTTGTGGTGATCACAGAGTAGATATGTACTACAGGTGTATTGCCTGTAGTGATCTATGTGAACCTTCACTCACCCCCGTTGGGGTGGCGGTTCAATGGCTGGGATGGCCGTCCACTTGAGCAATGCCCAGGTCACACTTCGTACCTCAAGCCCTACGTTGGGCGCCATTTGCCCTGGCCAGCGGGGAGTTGAACAAGGACCCGAGTAGAAGTTAACCTGAGTAGAAAAAGGCAAACAGACACAAGAAGGAGACCATGTTAGGTGTTTGTCAAGGCCTCGAGATTTTATTTTTACATGTAGGTTTATATAGGGGTGTAGGGGGAAGGGGATGTGGTTAGGGCAAAGATCATAGAGTTACTGCTTAAACCACAATGCCTTTGTTTCTTCATCAGCTACCAGCAGGATGGGGGAGTATTCAGCCAGGCGTATGATCCCATTGTTTCTGGTAGTTGAATATTAGGTGAGGAAGTAGAAACTTAACTTGCTATATGGAAGTCTTTGTTTCTGGTAGTTGAATGTTGGATGAGGAAGTAGAAACTTAACTGGCTATATGGCAGTTTCTGTTAACATGGCCGAGATTTGGTTCATAGCTCCCAACATGCTGCAGACAAGCTGCATGTGCCACTTGGTGTGTCAAGGTTTATGTGAGTACTAGGGCTTGAAACTCAGGTTGTTAGGCTTTGCAGATGCATGCTTTAACTGCTGAGTCATCTATTCAGGCCCTTGTCAGTAATTTGTTTTGCTCCTGTATGTACTTGGTCTTGTCTCTTTCTTCACTCCTCCCTCAGAGATGTCATGTAACCACATGGTTTTGAATATTTGCCTACACAGACAATGCTAAAGCTAGGCTTTGAGTCTGTTTCCACCACACATTTCCAACTTAAGGTCTTACTGGCTGTTCACATGTAACTTGTCTGAGTGTGAACTCTTACACATGGGTTGCTTCCATTCTCCCCTCTTCCTGGTACTCCTTTGTTTTGTGTACTCAGCTGGTTTCTCCTTGTTTTGACTTGTCAGGCTCAGAGTCTGGGAGTCATTTCTGTTATCCCTTACCTACCTGTCATGTCTAAACCATTCTGTTCCTCTTTATTCTTTCCAGTACTTTTGTTTAAAGTTTAGTTCTCATGCTCCCTTAGTTTTGCACATTATCTGAGTGGGTGGATCTCTCATGGTGGCCATCCTCCTCCTTTTCATTCTCAGAATCCCCACTCATACTGTCCACCTTGGTGGAATGCTGCTAGGCTGCTGTGTTCCTTAGACTCAGGATGGAGGTGAGAGATAAACAGAGCCTGCATCAGCTCCTCTGTGTTGAGCTGGGAAAGGTAGTTGGAGGAAGTAGAATCCAAGGTATGAAGGAGGAGAGAAAGGCATTTACAGAAGGGTTCTCAGTGGGGTGGAGAGTGGGACACAGTAGGTCCTAGAGATTATAGGGTGAAACTTGCCCTTTTGATGGTGTGAGAGGACAGAAGGGTGGAAGAGTCACGTGGGACAGGCCTGTGAGGGGGCTGGTAGACTAGCCTGTAAAACTGAGCATCTAGGTAGGTGACTGGCAATTGGGGAGGAGGGTGTATATATAACACGGTTTTAAAGGAAATCTAGAAGTGCTGTGCAAGATGGCTTAGAAGAGAAGGAGGCCAATTTTGGATACCTGGCAGGATGCTTGTTGTGACATTTTGTTTCCTTTTTCTTCATTTAAGGTGGGGATAGCAAGATTGTAAATCAGTGCTGATAGTGTTGCTCTGCTCAGGGGTTGCTGTCTGTGCCTTGCATGGTACTTCTGGGGGTCTTAGGAGGGTTCCATAGTCCTTTACCATGCCCTTCCAGCATTGTGTCTTGCTTCCCCTCCCCCTGCAGGAGCCACACCCATTAAATACCCTACAATAGTTACACTTGGCATTTTCTCCACTACTTGGGAAATTATTTTGACTGAATTTTGAGTCAGTTTTCAGCATGATCATAGTACTTTGTGGGGTCCTCTCAGTCTACTTCCACCTGCCTTCCCTGAACCTGGGCTGGCATGGCCTCTGTTGATGATTGACATGAATTTTTGTATCTGCTTAAACTGTTGGTGCTCATAATTGTCATTTGTTTGTTTTTGTATCTTCTGTGGCCTATCACCTGCGTAAGGGCTGAGGCCACTTGCTGGTGGCCACAGCCATTCTGTTTTCATCCATTCTAGCTCTGTTGTGGCATTTTGAACATGTTAATACTTGTTGACCTTCAGTTTTGTAACTTGTCCAAACAGCCAAAAAGATTATAGGTGTTCAGCCTCTGGATGATGATGACAGCTGTGAGAATGCTATCTTTTCTTACAGTGCTGATCACCATTTGTTGTTGTTGGTGGTGGTTATTTTTTTTTTTTTTCCTTTTTTTTTGGTTTTTGAGGTAGTGTCTTGCTATAGCCCAGGCTGACCTGGAATTCACTATGTAGTTTCAAGGTGGTGTTGAACTCACAATAATCCTCCTACCTTTGCCTTCCGTGTGCTGGGAGGTTTTTTTTTTTTCTTTTTTTTTTTCTGGTTGTTTTTTAGATTTTTAGTATTCAAGGCTATGTGTGTATATATCTTCTTCTTATGTTGAACATCAGGTCTCCAGTCTCACCCACAACGGGAATAGTTATTTGTTTCAAGCAAGAATCTTAAGACTCCATTCCTGGGAAACCCAGAATATATCAACTAAATTAAATATTTTGATCCTAACTTTCCAGAAATAAGATGAATATGGATGTTTATACTGTGCTGTTAAGTAGGTTAAAGAAAGAAACAAAAAAGGAAAGGAAAGGCAACTCAGCACAAGCAAAGTTAGCCTTTATGTAGATGAGAGAAAGCTGCCAGCACATAGGTTGATGATCAAGCAGAACAGTTGTGCCTAGGAGTGGAAAGAACTCTTTAGATGAGGGAAGTGTTCCCGAGGAGTCTTGGGTAGTTTTCTTCCCACCTCCAGGGTTGACAGGGTTGTGAGCATTAGGTAGTGGCCTAGTGAGACATGGGATAGCTCCAAGCTTTTATTGGGGGGCTGGTGCATTAATTCTCCAGTAATGTGGAGAAAGGAAGAAGTAATAATTGGAACTATACAGTTGGCTAAAACCTCCCTGCATAGAGGACAAACTAATTTTACAAGTGTGGGAGCAGAGACAGTGTGTAAAAGAACAAACACTTCTGCTTGCTCTCCACTCCTGCAGAAACATTTATGTGGAAACAGCTGACCTGCTAATTAGAAAACATCCTTGCCTAGTCATTAAACCAATTATCCTGAGGAATTCTGCTAAGCTACACTTAGTGTATAACTAATTACTGTGTGGCAAGATAGTAAACTTTTAGAATAAAATTGTATAATTTATGCACATGGGTGTGGTTTATACAGACATTAACCATAATGAGAGTGGTATAGTAATGAAGGGTTATATGCTGCTTTTATGAAAGTATTTATCTACCACTTCATAGGGAGATTATTATGAATTACTAGATAATGCTTATTTAGATGTAGAAATTTCATGGAAATCATTATTATTTAATAGGAGAGGCTTCCCCCCCTCCAAGGTTATGTATTTGGATTGCTTTGTCTCTTAAATGATTTTTTTTAAATTTAATTTATTAGTTTTCATTTCAGTGAATACAGGAAGTTTGGTACCATTATTTAGGCTCATCTGTGATCTACCCCCTCCCATTAGACCCTCCTTGTTAATGAAAATGGGTCGTGCATTGTGGAGTTAGCCCCCAGTTATTAGTATGATAAATGTCTCTGCAAATCATGACCCAACATGTAACTCTGACATTCTTTCCGCCCCCTCTTCCTCAAGATTTCCCTGAGCCATGTTGGGTTCATTTTTGGTCTGATTCAGTGCTGAGGTGTTGGGGGCCTCTGAGGCTTTGGCTCTCTGATTTGGTAGGAGTTGATTTTTCTCTGTGTTGATCTCCTTCCCCTTTGTGCTGGTATCCAGTTCACAGGAAAACATCACCCTTGCTTATTTCGCCAGTTGTCCTTAGTTTCAGTTGGTCCCCTTTTGAGGTATGTTGGGGCAGCTCTCTTCTTAGGATCTGCATCTGTCTGGAAAAGAGAAGCAGATTCTCCAACGGAGAGTAAGTTAGCACCCGGAAAATTGAGATAACACTTACTTTTTTGATAGACAGTTTGATAGGTGTAGGCCCTCTTATACTCCGTGATTGATGGTAGCTTGATATTGTAGAGTGGGCTTGTGTTTGGGTATGGTTCTGACTTGTTTCCCAGCTCCAGCTGAGGGTCTAGTACCACTGAGTGGATCAGTTAGCCAAATCAAGAGCAATTGATTCCTCACCATGGCTGTGTACCACTATTGCACTTGTGTGGGCATCACATCCGGTTATTTGTTAAACAATGTGTTGCTTGGACAGATCTTGGTCATTTCCCCCAGTCGCCTATGTAGCGCCTTCTGGCACTAGACACGCTGACTGTCTGGGGACTGACTCTCTCCTGGCTTCCAGCCATGTCATTCCATTTTATGCGTCAGCTGCGTATGGAGTCTTCAGCAATAGGGTCTTATCACTGGCCTTTGGTGGGTCATCAAGTACTCTGACAGAAGTCTGTCATTGTTTTGGGAAACCTTGTAGGTTTCTCTGATCAAAAGCTCATTGTGGATGGTAGGCCCAAGCTGGAAGTGGGGGTTACAGGTCAGTGTCCACTAAGAAATTGAGGAAAAAGATAACTAATATACAAGAGTTAGAGAGGAGAGAGATAGAGGGGAGAGGGGGAGAGGGAGGGAGGGAAGATGTAGGAGATTTAGGTCAGTCTTGATCCTACCCTCTCCAGTGTCTTGTGGTTCAGGTGTTTCCTGTAAGGGTCTAGTGAAGGTTCAGCCATTTGGTCTGTCTTTTAGGAAGTAGAATTTTATGGTACCATTGCCGTTTGGGTCCAGATTACTGTTTTCCACCCTTTGATTCCCTCCCCGCCCTCCCATCCACCTTATTGTCTAGTCCATGAGGTGCTTGGTGGGTATGTAAGGCATCTTGGGCAGATTCAGGTTAGGTGTTGCAGATGAGTGAGACTATGTGTCGATTTTTTTTCTGTGATTGGGTAAGTTCGCTGAGAATGATCTGTTCCAGGTTCAACCATTTTTCCTCAAATTTCTTTATGTCGTTTTTTCTTACTGCTGTATAGAATTCCATTGTGTAGATATACCACATCTTTGTTATCCATTCTTCTAATGATGGACATCTGGGTTGATTCCAGCTTTTAGCTATTACGAATTGAGCTGCTACAAACATGGTTGAGCAAATCTCTCTGGCTTTTGGTTTGAAGGTTTTAGGGTACATGCCCAGCAATGGTATAACTGGGTCTGTTGGTATTTCTATAGTCAGCTTTTTCAGGAGTCTCCATATTGCTTTCCAAAGTGGTTGTACCATCCTGCATTCCCACCAACAGTGAGTGTCCTTGCTTCTCCACATCCTCACCAGCATTTATTTTCATTTGACCTTTTGATGTTGGCCATCCTTATTGGGGTAAGGTGGAATCTCATAGTTGTTTTAATTTGCATTTCTCTGATGATTAGGGATGATGAACGTTTTCTTAGGTGTGTGTTTGCCATTTGTATCTCTTCCTCTGTGAATTGCCTGTTTAACTCTGTGCCCCATTTTGTGAGTGGGGTATTTGTCTTCTTATTGTTTAGACTTTTGAGTTCTTTGTAAATTCTAGAGATAAGGCCTCTATCAGTTGGATAACCTGCAAATATTTTCTCCCATTCTGTGTGTATTCTATTGGCCTTGCTTATTATATGCTTGTCTGTAAAGAAACTCTTCAGCTTCATATGATCCCAATGGTTGAGTGACTGTTTAAGAACTTGAGCCACTGGGGTTTTATTCAGGAAGTCTTTTTCCATTCCTATATCATGGAAGGTACTTCCTAAATTTTCTTCCAGTAGTTTTCGAGTTTCTGGTCTTATGTTGAGGTCTTTGATCCATTTGGATTTGAGTGTTGTGCATGGTGAAATGTGTGGATCAAGTTTTAGTTTCCTGCATGTGGTTATCCAGTTTGTCCAGCACCATTTGTTGAAGATGCTATCTTTTTTCCAGTCTATATTGTTTGGGCCTTTGTTGAATATCAAGTAGCTATAGTTGCTTGGCCCAAAATCCGGGTCCTCAAGTCTATTCCATTGGTCTATACTCCTGTTTTTATGCCAGTACCATGCTGTTTTTATTACTATGGCTTTGTAGTATAACTTTATATCGGGTATGGTGATGCCACCAGAGGTATTTCTTTTGCTGAGGATATGTTTGGATATGCGAGGCCTTCTGCCTTTCCATATGAAATTTGAGATCATTTTTTCTATGTCTGTGAAGAACACTGTAGGGATTTTAATTGGAATTGCGTTAAATCTATATATTGCCTTTGGTAGGATTGTCATCTTCACAATGTTAATTCTGCCTATCCAGGAGCATGGGAGGTCTTTCCATCGTTTCAAGTCCTCCTCAATTTCTTTTTTGAGAGTTTTTATATTTTCGTTGTATAGATCTTTTACTTCCTTGGTTAACGTTATTCCAAGGTATTTTATTTTTTTTGTTGCTATTGAAAATGGGACTATGTCCTTTATTTCTTTTTCTGTGTCTTTGTCATTTGCATACAGAAATGCTTCCGATTTTTGTGCATTGATTTTGTATCCTGCTACTTTGCTATAGGAGTTAATCACCTTCAGGAGTTTTGGGATGGAGTCTCTCGGGTCTCTTACATATACAATCATGTCATCAGCGAATAGCGCTAACTTAACTTCTTCCTTTCCAAATTGTATCCCTTTTATTTCCTTCTCCTGCCTTATTGCTTGGGCTAGGACTTCCAGAACTATATTGAAAAGCAGAGGTGAGAGAGGACATCCCTGTCTTGTTCCTGATCTCAATGGGAATTCCTCCAGTCTCTCTCCATTAAGTATTATTTGGGCCTTTGGAGCTTTGTATATTGCCTTTATTATATTAAGATGTGAACCGGCCATGCCGATTCTCTCCAATGTTTTGATCATGAAGTGATGTATCTTGTCGAAGACCTTTTCTGCATCTATCGAAATGATCATGTGATTTTTATGTTTAAGCTTTTTTATGTGATGTATTACATTGACAGATTTTCGTATGTTGAACCACCTTTGTGTTCCTGGGATAAATCCCACTTGGCCAAGGTGGATAATGCTTTTGATGTGTTGTTGGATTCGGTTTACTAGTATTTTTTTGTTCAGGATCTTTGCATGTATGTTCACTAGGGAAATAGGCCGGTAGTTTTCTTTTCTTGTGGAATCTCTGTCTGGTTTTGGGATTAGGGTGATACTAGCTTCATAGAAGGAGTTGGGTAGTTTTCCCTGTTCTTCAATTGTGTGGCACACTTTTAGGAAGATTGGTTTGAGTTCTTCCATGAAGGTTTGATAAAATTCGGCTGGGAATCCATCTGGTCCTGGACTCTTCTTTTTTGGGAGTTTTTTATTAGTTTTTCAATCTCCATGAGCGTGATGGGTTCATTGAGGTGGTTGATCTGCTCTGAGTTTAGCTTTGGTAGATGATATGCATCCAGGAATTTATCCATCTCCTCCACATTTTCCAGTTTTCTGGAGTAGAGGTTTTTGAAATAAGTCCTGATGATTCTGCTGATTTCACTGATGTCTGTTGTGATCTCTCCTTTTTCGTTTTGAATTTTGTTAATTTGGAGTCTCTCTTTTTTTTGCTTGATCAAATTGGCCAGAGGTTTGTCAATCTTGTTTATTTTTTCAAAGAACCAGCTCTTTGTTTTGTCAATTGCCTTAATTGTTTCCTTGGTTTCCAATTCATTAATTTCTGCTCTGATTTTAATTATTTCTTTCCTTCTGGAGCTCTTTGGGTTGGATTTTTTCTTGTTTTTCCAATGCCTTTAGGTGGATGGTTAGGCTATTGATTTGGGATTTTTCTGTCTTTTTTATGAAGGCATTGAGTGCTATGAATTTTCCCCTGAGGACTGCCTTCATTGTGTCCCACAAGTTTTGGTATGATGTGTTCTCATTGTCATTCAATTCCAGGAATTTTGCAATTTCATTTTTTATTTCATCCACTATCCATTTATTGTTTAAGAGTGTGCTCAGTTTCCAGTTGCCATTGGGGCTCTTGTTGGTTTTTTTGTTGTTGATTTCTAGGACTATAGCATTATGATCTGATATCATGCAGGGAATTATGTCGATTTTCCTAAATATGAGGAGGCTATCTTTGTGACTCAGTATATGGTCTATTTTAGAGAATGTTCCATGGGCTGCTGAGAAAAATGTGTAGTCTGTGGATTTGGGATGGAAAGTTCTGTAGATGTCTGTTAGGTCTAAGTGCTCTATGGTTTTGTTGAGCTCTCTTACTTCCCTGTTGAGCTTCTGTTTGGATGATCTGTCTATTACTTATAATGGTGTATTAAAGTCCCCCCTATGATGGTGTTGGTGGTTATTTCTGTTTTATTGTCAAGTAGGTTTTGTTTTATGAACTGCTGTGCCCCTGTGTTTGGTGCATACAGATTTATGATTGTAATATCCTCTTGATGGATTATTCCCTTTACAAGTAGGAAGTAGCCTTCTTTGTCTTTTTTGATTGTTTTTGGTTTGAAGTCAACTTTATCTGATATTAATATAGCTACACCTGCTTGTTTCTTATTCCCATTTGCTTGGAATATTGTTTTCCACCCTTTCACCCTGAGGAGGTTTCTGTCTTTAGTGGTAAGGTGGGTTTCTTGAAGGCAGCAGATTGAGGGGTCTAATTTTTTGATCCACCCTGTCAGCCTGTGTCTCTTGATGGGTGAATTAAGGCCATTAATGTTTAGGGTGATGACTGTTAGATTTGATTTGATCCCTGTCATGTTGTGGTGGTAGAGGTGTGTTGGCATTTTCATGGAATTTAATTTTTTTTTTTTTCCTATCTACTCTGGGTTTGGTTGCTGTGATCTTCTTCTTGTAGGCATTTGTGTTTGGTTATTTGTTTCTTCTCTGTGGAGAATTTCCTAGAGTACTTTCTGTAGGTTTGGTTTTGTGTTCATATAATTGTAAAGCTGAGTTTTGTCATGGAAAGTTTTCCTTTCACCATCTATTATAAGGGAGACTTTTGCCGGGTAGAGTAGTTTGGGTTGAAAGCCATAGTTTATTAGAGTTTGGAGAGTTTCATTCCATGCCCTTCTAGCTTTCAGGGTTTCCATTGAGAAGTCTGAAGTAATTCTGAAGGGGTTTCCTTTGAAAGTGGTGTGCTGTTTTTCCCTAGCTGCTTTTAGGATTTTTTCCTTGGTGTCAATGTTTAGAGTCTTAATGATAATATGCCTTGGGGAGTTTCTCCTTTGGTCTAGTCGGTTAGGAGTTCTGTTTGCTTCTTGAATCTTGATGGGCCTTTCTTTTAAGAGACAGGGGAAGTTTTCTTCAATTATTGTGTTAAATAAGTTCTCCATGCCTTTGGTCTGAAATTCTTCTCCTTCTGGTATTCCAATGATTCTGATATTAGGACTTTTAAGTGTATCCCACAATTCTCTCATGTTCTGTTCACAGGAACTTTTGAACTTACTGAAATTTTTGGACTCTCGAACTGTTTCTTCCATCCTGTCTTCCAGATCAGAATTTCTATCTTCCACTTCGCTGACTCTATTCTTGAGAGCCTCTAGTGAGTTTTGGACTTGTTCAATTAAGTTTGCATTTTCTACTACTTTCCTATGTATCACTTCCATCGCTTTGTCCAGCTCCCTTTTTGTCTCATTTTCTGATTTTCTTGCTGATTCTTGGAAATCATCCTTGCATTTCTTTATGTTTTCATTTAGTGTGGCCAGCTGATTTTTAAGGTCCTCTTTTTTTTCACTCTCCCTCAACTCTCTTAGCTCTCTTTGAATTCCTTCCAGTGTCTTATCATATTGCTCTAGCTTAGTGATGGTAGCATCCATACGATTATCTATCCTTTGTAGCTTTCCTGTCAGTTCTAGCAGTAGTTTGGTCAGGGTTGCATTGTTCATTGCTTCCACTTGATGTTCTGATCCTAAACACTCTTCTATGTTTTGTTTAGTTGTGATCCTGGTTGGACTGGGTGATCTGTCTGGATTTTCTTCCATTTTATTTTTTGTGTTATTTCTTTTGCACTGTGTTCTACCCATGTCAGTGTATGGGCAGGTAGGTGGGTGGAGCAGCCTGGGATCTAGCTTAATGCGAATCCAAGGCAGCCTGGGGCAGTTGTAAGCAGCCTGGGTTTTTGCTCAGTCTTGCTAAAGCCGCCTACCTATAGCCTGACAGGGGCACCAAAGTTGCCTGAATTCTCACCCAGTAATGCACCTAAGCTGCCTGCCTTTGAGCTTGAAAGGGGACTGAGGTAGCAAGCCCTGAAGGAGCCTAGATTCTGGCTGGGTACACTGGGGTCTGTAAACAGTCTGTGCTCTTCCGCCTCAGGGGAGTGGGGGATGGGTGGCGATGTACAGGTAGGGGATGGCAGCTGCGCTGGCGCTAGTGACTCAGTGTGGACTTATGTGGCACTTGCTGTGGGGTGGGCCCGCTGCATGTGCAATTGTAGTGCAGAGGCAGATGATGTGGGTACGGAATCAGGACACAGAAGAAGCTGACCGGCGGCAAGTGATGTGAGCACAGCAGCAGGGGATCTGGCAGCCACCTATTCACGGCAGGGGTGGCCCCCACAGGCCTGCGAACCGAGCACCACGTGGCTGGTCTACTCGCAGGATCAGAGAACAAGGGCGAGGTAGGAGGTCTCAGCTTCAGTGCAGCAGGCTGGCAGGCGTGACTGGTGGGTGCCCGATCAGAGCACAGCCATGCGGGATGTGCAGAGGGTGCGTGGGCGGGTGGGCAGAAGGGGACGCAGGGTGCGATGGTGTGTATGGAGCGAATGGGGCACGCGCGGGGGGGGTCAGGGTGTACCGGGGCACCGGGCAATCAGGGTGGGGTGTGCGGGAGGTGGCAGGGCTCAGGGGGCGCAGGGTGGGGTGCCCTGGAGGGGCAGGGGGCGTGGGGCGCTCTGATCAGTTAGGGGGCGAGGGGCGCGCTGTTGGTGCTGGGGGAGTGCGCATGCAGGGGGGTTGTGCGGGGCACGGCAGGGTGTGGGGCACCCGGGGCGTGCAGGGGGGAGCGCGGGGCACGCGGGGGGGTCACAGGTTGTGCAGGGGGGCGCGGAGGAGCTTGCGGGAGGCGCGGGGAGCTGGGGCACAGGGCACGTGGGGAGTGCGCGGGGTGCATGGGGGGGGCGCAGGGTGCATGTGGGGGGAGGGGGCGCGGGGCACACCAGGGTGCGGGATGCCAAGGGACGCCACAGGGTGCTCTGGACGCTTGCTGGGGGGGTTGAGGGGGTCACGTGTGGGGCGCGGGGCGTGGAGGGGGGCGGGGTACGCTGAGGCACTCTGGGGCGCAGGACACGTGGGGGTGGGGCACAGGGCACGCCTGGGAACGCAGGGGCACGCTCGGAACATGCGGGGGCACCTGGGCAGCGTGCAGCGGGGGACGAGGGGCATACGGGGTGGGGGGGCGCAGGGGGGGCAGGGAGCGCTTCAGTGCACACGGGGCTCAGGGTATGGATGCTCCGGGGTGCGTGGGAGTGGGGGCGCAGTGCGTGTGGGGAGGGTGGATGGCTAGGAGCGCGGGGCGCTCAGGTGGGCATGGGGGGGGGGGGTCGCGCAGGACGCTGTGGGAAGCTGCGGGGTGCTCTGGACTGGGGGGGCGGGTCGTGCGGGGGAGGGGGTCAAGGGGGTCGCGGGTCTTGCAGGGGGTATGGAGCACGCTGAGGTAAGATGGAGCGCGGGATGCTGCAGGACGCTGCCGGGCACTCTGGACGCGCGGCGGGGGTGGGGCGCACAGGGTGGGGGGGGCTCGAGGAGCGCGGGGGTGGGGCACGGGGGTCTCGGGGCACGCGGGGGGCGCGGGGCACACCTGGGCGCCCGGGTGCGGGACGCTGAGGGGCGCTTGGAGCACGCCTACCACGTGTGGGTAGGGAGCGTTGGGCGCGCAGGGGGAGGCGGGGCGGGGGGGGGGCGCGCGGGGGGGGGGGCTCAAGGCGCGTGGGGGTGGGGCGCGGGGGTCTCGGGGCGCACGGGGGCGCAGGGTTGCGGGGCATGCCTGGGCGCCCGGGGCGTGGGGGGGGGTCTCGAGGCGGCAGGGGTGGGGCACGAGGGTCTGGGGCGCGTGGGGGGCGTGGGGCTGGCCTGGGCGCCCCGGGATTGGGAAGCTTCGGTCGCTCGGGCTGCGCCTCTGCGTGTGGATAGGGAGCATGGGGTGCGCTGGGGGGGAGGGACGCGCTGGGGGGGGCGAGGGTGCGCAGGCGTGGGGCGCAGGGGTTGTGGGGCACGCACCGGGGCGCCGGGCCGCGCCCAATGCGGCGATTCGCGGCGGGCGGGGTGGCGGGTCGTGGGTCGCGGGGGTGTGTGCTTCCCTCTTTTACCCCGATCTGTGCCCACCCTCTTCAAAAAGTTCCTAATTTCCCTTGAATACTTACCTTTTTTTTTCCTGGTTGTTTGTAGTGCAGCTAGGCGGTTGCCATCTTGACCAGAAGTCGGTCTCTTAAATGATTTTTAAAAACAGATTTAGAGACTGGAAAAGTGGTAAATATTTTTCTTTGTCATAAACTGAGGTATCATGTTTAAATAAAAATAAGAGAAACCAGGCTGGCGATATGGATTAGCAGTTAAGGGCTTGCCTGTAGAGCCTAAAGAGCCATGTTCAACTTCCCAGATCCTGTTTAAGGGAGATACACAGGGTAGATGGTGCACGTGTCTGGAGTTCAATTGCAGTGGCTGGAGGCCCTAGCCTCTCACTCTCTTGCTTGCTCACTCATCAAAAAAAAAAAAAAAAAAAAAAAGAGAAAGTATTGTCCCTGGAGCCACTTTGTTCCATGTGTTTCCCTTTATGTGTTAGAGCTTTTCCTAACTAGGGCCCTGATTAAGAAATGTTGTAAGAGGGCTGGAGAGATGGCTTAGCGGTTAAGTGCTTGCCTGTGAAGCCTAAGGACCCCGGTTCGAGGCTCGGTTCCCCAGGTCCCACGTTAGCCAGATGCACAAGGGGGCGCACGCGTCTGGAGTTCGTTTGCAGAGGCTGGAAGCCCTGGCGCGCCCATTCTCTCTCTTTCCCTCTGTCTTTCTCTCTGTGTCTGTAGCTCTCAAATAAATAAATAAATAATTTAAAAAAATGTTCTAACATCTGTAGTCAACTTCTATTTACATGTCAATTAATAAAAAGCTATTCCTTTCTATATTGTTACACATACCTATTTGTTCTTTAAAAAAAAAAAAAGAAAGATGTTGTAAGAGCATAGAGCACAGAGGGTAGTGTGGGGCCTGTCAATAACCCACTGTGGCAGCCAGCTAGCTGACCTCATATGCCAGGCTGTGCTGTTGAGGACTTGGGCCAGTTCCTGTCTGGTGTTTGGACTTGAGCATTGCAAGCCTGGCAGCACTTCAGAGGCCACTGTCTGGTTCTCAGCCTCCATTCTAACCATGATCTGGGAGTTCTCCAACTGGTGCCTGACCCACTGCTCTGTGCTTGGGTTTCCCTCTATGAGAATGGGTGTGGCCATAGCCATTCCTAAGGGCTAGTAGGCTGAAGTGAGTTCCTCTGTGTGAGGTGCTCATGCTGAGGGCTTTATTCACTCTGTTATACAGAAACCATGCTGGCCGCTGCTATATATCTGCGTCAGGAATACCACAGCAAGACAAAGTGCCCTCCCATTGAAACCTATCCATGGGTGCAAAGGGATGCATGGGACATAAGTAAATGGATGAACAAATCCAGACAGTAATAGATGTTACACAGACAATGGGTCGGGAAATAAAAGCGATTAAATTATGAGGAGAGATCAGTATTAGCAAAAGTGGGCAGGAGTGGTTTCTGAGATGGTGACAATTTGAGCTGAGACCTGAATGACAAGAGAAAAGTATCAACTCATTAAAGTAAGGATGGTCTCCTTTGTGTTGGTGGCTCACTCAGTATTCTTACATTTAAGCTGCTTAACATCAGTGCAGAATCCTTCCCAGAAGGACTCTTTCTGTATCCAGCTCTTTTCCTCCCCAGACTTCATCCTGCCAGTGCCCAGATCTGCCCAACCCCTGGTACCTCTTTTCTAGCCACAGCTGGTCGCTGGCTCATCTTGTTCTGCCTCAGTTTTTGGAGAAGCCAGGCTCCGCTGCGGTGCCCTGACAGGAAGTACAGGATAGGGTTGAGGCAGCTGCTCAGGCTCACCAGAGGCCTCCACACCTTGTAGGCCAGGCTGGCCACTGTCAGGAGCTGGCAGTCCTGTGAATTTAGAAAGCGGACAGCCAGGTAGAAGGAGCGGGCAATGTGGAAGGGCACAAAACAGAGTGCAAAGAGGCCACACACCAGCAAAATGGTTCGGATTGACTTGGCCCGGGCAATGTGGCCTTTCCGTGGGAGGACCTCTTCTAACTGTGTCAGGCTCCGGACCATCAGAGAGTAGCACAGCAAAATGACCAGAGAGGGAAAGACAAAGCCAGACAGTGTCAGAAATGTACTGTAGGCAAAAAACTGATCAAATTTCTCCTGGCTGGCTGTGTCATAACAGATCATGTGGCTGTTGACATAGTCTGTGTGGGAAAAGTCCAGTGTGGGCAGCAGTTGGAGGACCACCAGGGTCCAGGTGACAGCAGCCACCCACCATGTGAGCTGCGGGGTCCGATAGGGCAGCGAGCGCAGCGGGTGGCACACGCCTAGGAAGCGGTGTATCGAGATGCAGGTCAGTAGCAGGATGCTGCTATATAGGTTGGTGTAGAACAGGAATCGCACCAGCCTGCAGAGCAGCTCTCCAAAGAGCCAGGTGTCACCCACCGAGTAGGTGATGATGAGGAAGGGCAGGCTCAGGATATAAAGCAGGTCAGCCACCATCAAGTTCACTAGGTAGATGGTAGCACAGCTCCAGGGCTTGGTTTGGCACCAGGAGAGCCACAAGACAGCCCCATTCAGAGGCAGTCCTATGATGAAGATGAGGCTGTAGGTCACGGGGAGGTAGATCTTCTTGTACCCCTCTGAGATGTGGCAGGCATCGTGCTGCCTTGAGACATTCATGTTCAGCTTCTCCATGTGTAGGGAGGCCCCCACCTGTGTGAGGAAGCAAAATGGATGTCATACTATCATGCCTTGGCCAATTCAACCTTATCCCCAACATGAGAGCTTGTGGACACAGAGCTCCAAGGCAGAAAAGGAATGAAACCAAATGTAAATCAGCCTTCACAATCTAGATTTACAGGTGCCAAGGGATGGTCTCACCTTGATGTGTATGTTGTCTTCTCTTGGCAGGATTGTAAGAGAATGCTCAGCAGCACTCTGCCTGAAAGAGACTGCTAGCATTTAAACAGAATTGCCAGCACTGTGACTCCTCTTGCTAGCCTCCTTTGCATAGTTTCTGGAACTCTCTAAAGGAGACACTCCAGGTGTCTCAGGACTGTTCCCTGAGGCCACTCAGTACTTCCCACAGTCCAGTGCTAGCCACTCACACCGTTGTGGAGTGGAAAGTGATACTTGGGGTTTCAGGAGGATTAGGGCAAGTACAGGTTTTGCCTATAAGCTCTGTGGGAGAATTTTAATTTGTATCTCTTTTGGGATATATTAACCTCTTATTTGAATACTGAGACAGATTTGCTTATTAACCATCTCAGCATCCCAAGCTTCTAAAAATACAACTTTGAGTTATGAAACCAGGTGCAGCTCGTCCCTACTGATGAAGATGGTCCAATGGGTGGAACCAGGTAGCAGTGGAAGCCAGTGGGGGCCTGAAGGTTTCTGTCACATTAGTGAAATCTGTGTACAGTCAGCCAATCTGCATGTAGCCCAGGGGAACCAAAAGAAGCCTAATTATAGGCTTACCATTTATTAGGGACCCCATTTAGAACTAGTCAAAACAAGGGGAGATAAACCCTAATTATGGGCTTAATGTTTATTAGGGACATCATTTAGAAAAAGCTAGTTAAAACAAGCTCTAGGAGTTCCCATGTGGTGGAGAGCTCAGTGAGCATCTGAGCAGTGATATCCAATAGCATCTGGAATGTTCTAGCACTGCCCTACCTCTGGAACTCATCCCCTATTCCAGTACTGGTCCATCCTGGAATGACATGTCAATGTCTAGCTCTCTGCTACTACCACACCATTCTTTCCACTGACCTGATCCATTTACTTGGTGGCTCTGGAGCTTAGCACTGAGTACCTTCCCCTCCCCTGTTATTACTAAAACAATATAAGTAACTGTTAACAAAATAAGGGGAGATAAAGCCCAGTGTGATAGATGGAATACACTTACAGTAACAGAGTAGAAGGGAGACCGAGGCAGGAGGATCAGTTGAGCCTAGGAGTTTGAGGCCAACCTGAGCAATACAGGAGACCCTGTTTCAAAGCAAACAGAAACAAAGGGAAAGCAACAACAACAAAAAATGAATAAGAACCCCCCCCTTTTTTGTAGAGAGGGTCTCATGTAGCAGAGGCTGGCCTCAAATTCACTGTATATCAGAAGATGACCTTGATTGTCATACCTCAACCTCTTGAGCACTGGGATTATAGAAATGCCCTACCATGCCTGAACCCAGGACTTTGTATTTGTTAGGCAGGAACTATACCAACTGAACTATGGCCTGAGCAAACATTTGAGGTAAGTAGCTTGGGGACAAATTGAGTATTGACTGTGAGCTATAATATATAGAGCTCTATTTGTAGTAAAAGCAGTAGGACTTCATTCAGTCTTGTCAGTCTGCATTGAGAATTTATCTGATCAGACACTGGAGTACAAAGGTGAAGAAGACACAGCTCTTGCTCTGTAGGATCTCACATCTGGTGGGAAAGTTAGACATGGATACAGGTAATTGTAATATGTGAAATATGGTCAGCCCAAAGCTGTGACAAGCAGTAGGTTACAGCCTATTCCCTACTGAGAGAACCGTGTAAAGACTTCTTACAGTAAGTGACATTTGAGTTCTTGGGAGGAGAATGACCAGGATCATTCTAGGCAGAGGAGGGTGAGGGACACTGAAGCAGGAGGAGGTACATGCAAGGAGATAGCATGTGTCTGAGGATAGTAGAATTGGCACTGGGACGATGCCTCCATGAGGAAGGAGGTTTCTAAGCAGGCAGTGATAGGCTGTTGTAATGGTTCATTTTGAATATCTACTTGACTGGCTTCTGGGATACCCAAGAGCTGGTAGAAAATGTCTGTAGGTGTTTGCAGAGAGACTGGCATTTGAACCAGTGGGTAAGGGAGACTTTCCCTCACCCAGTGTGAATAGGTATCATTTAACCGGTAGAGGGCTCATAGGATCCAATAAGGTGGAGAAAAGGCAAAGTGCCCCTCTATACTGGAGCTGCCTCCTGAGGTGGTGGGGGCTGCAGGCTCTCAGTGCCTTGGTGTGCCAAGGGCTTACCAGTCTCGACCAGCTGGAAAATCTACTGACAGGACGAGGACAGCTTTTTGGCTGGGAGAGGGGAATGAATGTACTTTTCATTCATTTTGTTCCCTGTAATCTTTTATGCTGAGTGCAGGTAAACACTGTTATTTCTGGTGATGCTGCCTTCCTAGCTCAGTGAGGGTTCTCCGAGGGAAGCCAAGGAGGTAACCCAGCCCACATGTGTAGACAACCTTGACAGCGAAGCATTACCTGTGCCTGAGAAAGAAACCCTCCAGGGTTCGTTTAAGCCTTGGTCCAGTGGGTAGCACCATGATCTGGGCCATGGGCTTCTGCTCTGGCCAGGCATACTTTGGTGCTGCCAGGGACCAGCTGGTAGTCTGGAGCAGTTATCTCCTCTCACCAAGCCATGATTTCCTCAACTGTGAAGTGGTTGGTTCCTCCTGGTGAGATGGTGGTGGGATTTATCTTGAGGAGTGGCAAGAGCTCCTCAGGCCTGCCACAGTGCCAAGACCCATACTTCCCTTCTTTCCACCCCCCTCTCTCACCTCTTCTGTAGACTTGCGGGGCTCCTTCCCGCACAGGTAGTGCCGAGGGAAGGACCAGGCCTGCTGGTTCCTCCCTAGGGGTTGAGGGGATGATGAGCGTCGGACGACTCAGAAACCTCTCCTGGCCACCGGAGAAAAACCACACTGAGTCGGGAGTCTTTGCAATGCAGGAACAACTCGCTTTATTATTCTGAGCAGTTGCCTATATCATGTTGGGGATGAAGGCAGGGATTTTAGGGTGGGAGAAGAGGTAAGGGCCAATAGTAAACTTTAACTATTGAAATGGTAATTATAATTACCACGAGGAAGTAGCAGGCCAGAAGCCCTTAGGCATCCTGCTGAGTCCTTGCTGGCCAGAGACAGGTTGCCAAACTTTAGCTAGGCTCAGAAAGTTCTACTAGGCCTCACGCCTAGGCCTTTCAGGGCCCAACATAGACTGTGGTTCCCTGGGAACCTGAACCCTGTGGCTTATGTGGGGATTGCTGGACAGGAATACTTTCCTTTCCAGCTTTTACCTTTATGCACTGAATTTTGTCTCTACTCACATGCTAAAGCTCTAACCCAAAAGGATCTATTTACTGTTGGATTAGGAAGTAATAAGGTTAAATGAGGTCATGAGAGTGGAACTGTAATTACATAAGATTAGTGTTCTTTTGAAAAAGAATACCATGGCTCGGGAGATGGCTTAGTAGTTAAAGGTACTTGCTTGCAAATCCTGCCAGTCTGGGTTTGATTCCCCAGTACCCACATAAAGCCAGACAAACCAAGTGGTGCATGCATGTGGAATTCATTTGCAATGGCAAGACACCATGCCCATATCCTCTCTTTCAGGTATATAAGTGAGAGAATATTTTAAAAAATAAAAAAGAATACATGAAACTAGGCATGGTGGCACACACCTGTAATCCCAATATTTGAAAGGCTCAGGCAGGAGAATTATGAATTAGAAGCCAGCTTGGACTACATAGTGAGACACCCTCAAAAAATAATAAACCCAACACCTGGACTGACGTGGCCCAGGTTCAGGCCCTGGCCCACCTGGGAAGGCCCTCTAGCTCTTACTCTATACATGAACTTCTTTATCCCCTACAGCTACCAACGTGACAGGAGCTCCTTGAACTTTCTTTTTTATTTCCACGCTTTTATTTTCCAGGCCCTCCATGTGGGATCTCTAGCCATGTGGGTGCCTTTCCTTGGCTCTGTACTTCCCTCAACAAATATAATAACTTAGTAATTATCCTTCTAAGTTTTTATTCAATTCTTTGAATAAAATTAGAAATGAACCTAGGGTTTGGGGTTCAAGGACATTTCTGGGGCCTTAGCACTCCATTATAGGGGGTAGATAGAAAAAGAGAATGGGCGCACTAGGGCCTCTAGCCACTTCAAATGAACTTCAGATTCAGGTACCACTTTGTATAGCTGGTGTTACATGGATACTGGGGAATAGAACTCTGGTCCTTAGGTTTTGCATAGAAGTGCTTTAATCATTGAACCATCTCTCCAGCTCCCATCTTACTTTTATTCATTTACTTTTTAGGGAAGCCCAACAGACTGGCTTTTTAATTTTTTTAAATTTTTTATTGACAACTTCCATAATTGTAGACAATAAACCATGATAATTCTCCCCCCAAAATGTTCCTCTTTGCAACTCTACTTTCCATCATATCCCCTCCCCCTCTCAATCTCTCTTTTATTTTGATGTCATGATTTTTTCCTCCTATTATGATGGTCTTGTGTAGGTAGTGTCAAGCACTGCAAGGTCATGGATATCCAGGACACTTTGTGTCTGGAGGAGCACGTTGTAAGGAGTCTTACTCTTCCTTTGGCTCTTACATTCTTTCTACCATCTCTTCCTCAATGGACCCTGAGCCTTGGAAGGTGTGTGTGGTGGTTTGAATAGATGGCCCCCAATATATTCAGTTTTTTATTTGTTTGCCACATTGCTGGAGGCAATGTCACTGGGTGGATCTTAAGGTGTGGTGGTGGGTTTCAAATTTCAATCTAAAGATATGCAAAGTGTGCCTAGCTGGAGTTCCTGAAGTGTGCTGTGGCTTTTGACCTTTAGGCTTGTGCTTCTCCCTCTCTGCTTGGTCCTGTGAAGGCAGGCCAGCTTCTTTTGCCATTTATGGAGCTTCCCCTGGATCTGTAGGCTTCAATAAATATCTCTTCCTCCATAATTGTGCCTGGTCTGGAAGTTCATCTCAGCGAACCTGAATCTGTCTGATACAGTATGATAGAGATGTTTCAGTGCTGACCACTCCTCTGTCACTTCTCAGCACTTTGCTACCTTCTGAGTCATCCCAAGGTCACCACCATCTGAAAAGAGAGGCTTCTCTAACCAAAAGTGAGAGTAGCATTAATATATGGGTATGGACATTGCAAGAAGTGCTTACTGTGCAGTTTGGTGAGCACAGTATACAACATTTAGGCAGACACCATTAGATGTTATACTCCTAGGGCTCATGACTTGCCCCATCATGGGTTTTCAGTATCAGGGATGTATTCCCTCCCATGAAGTGGGCCTCCAGTCCAATTACAGAGCAGTTGTTTTTGCCCATAACAGACATGCCACTATTGTGCCAGTTGGCTCATTTGGCCTGGCTGGCCAAATTTAAAGCTTGCAGTGTCCACTGTTGTTTATCTCCACTGGTGAAATGACACTCTCCCATGGAGCTGCATGCAGCATAGCTTTATCAAGCTTTCTGTCAGCTGGTATACATGGAGGAAGTTTTCAGCTCAGCTCTAGCAGGATTTCTCAGTGACCTTGCAGCCAAAGTATGTGGAGTCTTCAGCGCTGGGGTATTACTGTCTATTCCTGGTGGGAAACCAAGAGTGTTGGCCTATAATGTTTTAGAGGCCATCAGGGACCTCTTTGGCCAACAACTCAAGGTATCTCATCCCTAACACTGAAAATTTTCTAGTAACAATCTATTGCTTCTGGGTGTTCCATTGTCCCCCAAAGTAGGTTTCCATATGACTTATACATACCCTCTTAGAGTTTGATTAATCCTCTCTGCACCTTTCCTTTACTTAATCTCTTCCCCTGTCCTTACTTAGGCCTTTCCACCCCCACTAATCTGTTCTTCTACTCACATATATACAATACCATTCTTTATATCTCTCCCTCCTCCCCTTTCCCTTATATCCCCTTTCTAGTATACTGGCCTCTGCTGCTGAGTTTTATTCCAACTCACATGCAAGTCCAAACATTTGTAGCTATGATTCACATACAAGAGAGAACATGTGATGCTTGGCTTTCTGGGCCTTGGTTACCTCACTAAGTATAATCCTTTCCAGATCCATCCATTTTCCTGTAAATTTTATTTTTCTTTAATACTGAGTAGAACTCCATTGTGTAAATGTTCCACATCTTCATTATCCACTTATCAGTTGAGGGACATCTAGGCTGTTCCATTTCCTAGCTATTGTGAATAGAGCAGCAATGAACATGGTTGAGCAAGTATCCCTAAGGTAGTGAGATGAGTCCTTAGGATATCTGCCTAGGAGTGCTATAGCTGGGTCATATGGTATATCTATTTTTAGCTGTCTCAGGAACCTCCACATTGATTTCCACCATGGCTGTACCAGATTACATTCTCACCAACATTGTAAAAGGGTGCGTCTTTTTCTGCATCCTTGCCATCATTTATTATTAGCTTTTTTTTTTTTTTTTTTTTTTTTGGTTTTTTGAGGTAGGGTCTCTAGCCCAGGCTGACCTGGAATTCACTATGGAGTCTCAGGGTGGCCGTGAACTCACAGTGATCCTCCTACCTCTGCCTCCCATGTGCTGGGATTAAAGGCGTACACCACCAAGCCTGGCTTTTATTATCCATTTTTTTAAATGATAGCCATTATTACAGGAGTGAGATGGAGATGGAATGCCAAAGTAGTTTTAATTTGCATTTCTTTCTTTTTTTTTTTTTTTCAAGGTAGGGTCTCGTTCTAGCTCAGGCTGACCTGGAATTAACTATGTAGTCTTAGGGTGGCCTCGAACTCACAGCGATCCTCCTATCTCTGCTTCCCAAGTGCTGGGATTAAAGGCATGCACCACATTGCCCAGCTTAATTTGCATTTCTTGATGGGTAATGATGTAGAATATTTTTTTTAGATGTTTATATGCCATCTGTAATTCTTCTTTTGAGAACTCTATATTTTGTTCCAGAGCCCATTTTTTAATTTGGTTATTTGATTTCTTATTATTTAGTCTTTTGAGTTCTTTGTATATCCTGGATATGAATCCTCTGTCAGATTTTCTCCCATTCTGTAGGTTGCCTCTTTGCTCTGTTCACAGTGTCCTTTGCTGTACAAAAGCTTTCTAATTTCATGAGGTCCCAGCAGTTGATTAGTGATTTTGTTTCCTGAGCAACTGTAATTATATTCATCAAGAAATGCAAATTAAGCTGGGTGTGGTGCTTCATGCTGGTAGAATATTTAGGGTCCTTTATGTAAAGAATCATATCCTCTGCAAATAATGATAATTTTATCTCTTCTTTTCCAATTTATATCCCTTTTATATGTATCTTGTTGTATTTCTATAGGTAAGACTTCCAGTACTATATTAAATAAAAGTAGGAACAGTGGACACCCTTGTCTTGTTTCTGATTTTAGTAGAAAGGTTTCAAGTTTTTCCCAGTTTAGTTTTATGTTGGTTGTAGGTTTGTCATGAATACCCTTTATTATAGTGAGGCATGTTCCTTCTATTCCCAGTTTCTGTAGGACTTTTGTCATGAGGGGATGTTGGAGTTTTTCAAATGCCTTTTCTGTATCTATTGAGATGATTGTGTGATTTTTCAGTCTCTCTAGTATATTACATTTATCGATTTACATATGTTTAACCATCCCTGCATCTCTGGCATAAAGCCTACTGGGTTGAGGTGAATGATCTTTCTGATACAGTCTTATATTCTGTTTGCCAATATTTTAAAAAAAGTTTTATTTATTTATTTATTGTAGAGAAACATATACATAGAGAGAGGCAGGTAGTGAGAGAGAGAGACTGAGAGAGGTAGAGGGAGAGAGAGAGAGAGAGAATGGGCTTCACATGGCCATTAGCCACTGCAAACAAACTCCAGATGCCTGCATTATCTTGTGTGTCTGGCTTACGTGGGTCCTGGGGAATCAAACCAGGGTCCTTTGGCTTTGCAGTCAAGTGCCTTAATCACTAAGCAATCTCTCCAGCCCTATTTTCCAGTATTTTGTTGAGAATTTTTACATCTATGTTCATGAGGGAGATTGGTCTGTAATTTTCTTTCTTCTCCTTCTCCTTCTCCTTCTCCTCCTCCTCCTCCCCCTCCTCCTCCTCCTCCCCCCCCCCTCCTCCTCCTTCTCCTCCTCCTCCTCCTCCTCCTTCTTCTTCTTTTTTTTCTGTCCTTGTCTGGTTTTGTATTAGGGTGATGCTGGCTTCATAAGAAAGAATTCAGTAGAATTCCTTCCTTTTCTATTTTATGGAAAAGTTTGAGAAGCAGTGTGTTAGTTCTTCTGTGAAGGTCTGGTAAAATTTACCAGTGAACCCATCTGGGCCTGGACTTTTTTCAGTTGGGAGATTTTTTTTTTTTATAACTGCTTGGATCTCCATACTTGTTGTAGGTCTATGTAAGTGGTTAATCTCTTCTTAATTTAATTTTATTAGGTCATATAAATCAAGGAAATCATCCATTTCTTTCAGATTTTCAAACTGAGTGGAGTATATGTTCTTGAAATAAATCCTTATGTTTTTCTGAATTTCTTTGGTATCTGTTCTAATGGTGCTTTTTTCATTTCTAATTTTATTACTTTGTTTCTCTTTTCTCTTTCTTTTGGTCAGATATACTAAAGGTTTATCAATCTTGCTTATCCTTTCATAGAACCAACTCTTCCTTTCATTGATTCTTTGTTTGTTTTTATTGTTTCTATTTCATTAATTTCTGCCCTAATCTTTATTATTTCTTCCCATGTACTGATTTTTGGTTTGCTTTGTTTTTCTTTTTCCAAGGCCTTAAGGTGAAGCATTAAGTTGTTTACTTTCAACCTTTCTAATTTCTTAATATAGGCAGTTAAGGCTATAAATTTCCCTTGTAGGACTGCCTACATTGTGTCCCATATGTTTTGGTATGTTGTGTTCTCATTATGATTTGATTCTAAGAATTTTTTAAATTTCTTTCTTTCTTGATTTCTTCATTGACACATTCATCATTTAGTAGTGTATTGTTTACTTTCCATGATTTTGTGTATACTCTATAGCTTTTCTTGCTGTTGATTTGTTGTTTGTTCCCATTGTGATGTGATAGAGTGCAAGGAATTATTTCAATTTTCCTGCATTTGTTAAGGTTTGTTTTGTGTCCTAATATATGATCTATTTTAGAGAGTGTTCCATGTGCTGCTGAAAAGAACGTGTATTCTGCAGCACTTGGGTTAAATGTTCTGTAGATAATCTGCTAGGTCTCTTTTTCTGTGACCTCATTTAATCTAGATACTTGTCTGTTTATCTCTTCCCAGGATGACCTGTCAGTTGATGAAAGTGGGGTGTTGAAATCATCCACTACAACTGTATTTGGTGTTATCTGTGACCTTAATTCTAATGGTGTTTGTTTGAAGAAATTGGGAGCCCCCATGTTAGGTTCATATATATTTAGGATTGTAATATCCCCTTGTTGGAGTGTTCCTTTAATCAATATAAAGTAACCTTCTTTATCTTTCCTAACTAATGTTTGTGTGAAGTTTACCCTGTCAGATATTAAGATAGCAATACCTGCCGGGCGTGGTGGCGCACGCCTTTAATCCCAGCACTCGGGAGGCAGAGGTAGGAGGATCGCCAAGAGTTCGAGGCCACCCTGAGACTCCATAGTGAATTCCAGGTCAGCCTGAGCTAAAGTGTGACCCTACCTCGAAAAACCAAAAAAAAAAAAAAAAAAAAAAGATAGCAATACCTGCTTGTTTTCTGGGCCCATTTGTGAAATACAGTTTTCTATTGTTTCACCATAAGGTAGTGTCCACCTTTTATGGAAATGTATGTTTCTTGAGGCAGCAAATAGAAGGATCCTGTTTTTTAACCCAGTCAGCAAACCTTGGTCTTTTGTTTGGGGCATTGAAGCCACTGATATGAAGGATTATTATTGAAAGGTGTGTATTTATTTTTGCCATTTTTCTTGTTTTGTAGTTCTTCTGGTTTTTCCTTTACTCCTTCATGTTAACTATTATTTGAGTATGGTTTATTTTTTCCTGATTCCTTATGTGTATGCTTTTCTCTGTCTTCAGCATGGAGGATCCTTTCAAGTATTTTCTGTAGAGCTGGTTTAGTGTACATACATTCCTTTAGCCTGCTTTTGTTGTGGCATGTCCTTATTTCTACATCTATTTGGATGTATAGCTTTGCATGGTAAAGTAATCATGGTTTCAGAACTTGGAATACATCATTTCACGCCCTTCTGGCTTTCACATTTTGTGTTGAGTAATCTGCTGTGATCCTGATGTACCTGCCTTTGTATTGACTTGATTTTTCTCTCTAACTGCTTTCAATATATTTTCTTTGGTTTGTATGTTTTGTAGTTTAGTTTAATTACAATATAACAGTGAGAGGTTCTTCCTATATCTGTATTGGCATCACTTTCCCTATTTGGGGGAAGTTCAATGATTTTGTTGAAAATACTTGCTCTGCCTTTGGAAAGAAATTCTTCTCCTTCTACTATGCCCTGAATTCTTATGTTTGATCTCTTCATAATGTCACGAATGTCTTAAAATTCTCATTCATGCTTTCCTATTAGTTTGTCTTTCTTATTGTCAGACTATATTAGATCTGCAACCTGGTCTTCTAGTTTAGATATTCTGTTCTCTCATTGATCCATTATACTGATGAGACATTCTACAGAGTTTTCTATTCAACTGACTCTGTTTTTCATTTCTAGTATTTCTGATGATTGGGGCATGGGAGAGTGCACGATGCTTGGAGCTGCTCAGTTGTCCTGTTTGTGATTTCCTTCAGCAGCTGCTCAGCTGGCCCCTGCTGTCTTCCCCTTCAGATTTCTTGACCTTGTGAGGAGGCTGATGCAAGTGGAAAATTCCTCCACCTTGTTTCTGGTCCTACAGCTCTGTACCATGGCCTTTTTTTTTTATGAGAGAGAGAGAGAGAGAGAGAGGGAGAGGGAGAGGGAGAGGGAGAGGGAGAGGGAGAGGGAGAGGGAGAGGAAGAGGGAGAGGGAGGGAAAGAGGGAGGGAGGGAGGGAGGGAGGGAGAAAAGGGAGGGTGAAGGAGACAATTGGTGTGTCTGGGCCTCCAGCCACTGCTATTGAACCCCAGATGCATGCATCCCTTTTGTGCATGTGCAACCTGGCATGCTTGCATCACTGTGCATCTGGCTTACATGGGACCTGGAGAGTAGAACATGGATCCTTAGGCTTCTCAGACAAGTGTCTTAAGCACTAAGCCATCTATTCAGTCCTTACCTTATTTTTTGAAATAATGTCTTGCTCTATACCTAGGGCTCACCAATTGGGCTAGACTAGCCTGCTAACAAATCTGAGGGATCCTTCTGTCTCTGCCTCCCCAATACTGAGATTACAGGTACACACTGCCATGCCTGCCTTTTTTATGTGGTTGGTGAGATCCAAACTTAGGTTTTCATGGCTGTTTGTATGGCAAGCGCTTTATGTACTAAGCCATACTCATATTCAGCTCCTTTCAAAGGTTTGGTTTTGTAGAAACTGTTCAGAGATAATTACACATTTATGCATTGATGGATGTATATTTATCTGTTGATATATATTTGTGCAAAAATCAATTGGGAACCATTCACATGATAACATAATTGTTTTACTTTTGAATTGGATTATTTAAATAGAGGGATCAAGGCACAGTTAATTCAGTGGAAGAATAAGTAGTAAGTAGTGTACCTGGAATTCATTTTGTGTTTCAAAGCCACAAAACAATTTGATGCTATTTAGGCAATTGACCACTGGGTGGCAATAAAGACCACAGACAGTTTACAATCCTCTTTGCTTGGGGAAAATGAAAACCAGAGTTAGGGTTTGGCTCCTGTCCACAGCATAGTAGCTGCGGATGAGATAGAATTCACTGAGGATTTGTGCACATGTGCACGCGTGTGCACACACACACATACCATTTATTAGTTTGTCATCTACAGTTACATTAGTTTTGCACACACACACAAAAAGACCTGTTAAGGTGACGTCTACTAAAGGTCCTTAGTATATAAGTTACTTTTTTTGGGGGGGGAGGGGGTTTCAAAGTAGGGTCTCACTCTTGCTCTGGCTGACCTGGAATTTACTCTGTAGTCTCAGGGTGGCCTTGAACTCATGGTGCTAGGATTAAAGGCGTGTGCCACCATGCCAGGCCTATAAATTACTTTCTTGTTGCTGAGATAAAATCTCAAGCAGAAGCAGGTATAGAAGGAAAAAGTTTACTTCCAGTATATTGTTTTTATGGGAAGTTTCATCATGGCAGGAACAGACAGCTGGGCATCACATCTCTTCAGCAAGGAGGAAGGAGAGAGTGGGTATGTTAAGTTCAGCAAGTGGAGCTAGGTTACAACACCCTAAGGCTTCCCACACACTGCCTCCAGCAAGGCTTCACCTCTCAAGGGCTCTACAGTCTTCCCAAATAACACCACTGGTTAGGGATTAAGCATTTAAACATATGAGGCTATGCTGGTAATTCTTTTTTTTTTTTTTTTTTTTTTGGTTCTTTGAGGTAGGGCCTCACTCTGGTCAAGGCTGACCTGGAATTCACTATGTAGTTTTAGGGTGGCCTCGAACTCACAGTGATCCTCCTACCTCTGCCTCCCAAGTGCTGGGATTAAAGGTGTGCACCACCATGCCTGGCTGTATGCTGGTAATTCTACATTGAAACCACCATACCTAAGACAGGCATGAAAGATGTTGCTTTCCCTTTTATAGTTGAGAGACCAAGGTTCAGAGAGGTTAAGTGGAAGTTGAGTCTTTGATGATTTGGGACAAGCTTGGATTTCTTTTATGAAACAGAATTACCAGACATCCAGGTAAATGTTTTCTTATTGTCCCTTCCCTTTTTGTTCCCCACAAAAACTTGAGAATGAAATAGCAAGTTGTTCCTCAAATCACTCCATGTTCTGTCTTTATTACTGATGGAAGAACCCTACCTCAAATATTATTATTTGGTGATAAACTAGAAAAAGAAGGAATAGAATATAGTACTGCACCCATCACATTTGGTTTCGATTTCTGAGATTACAGTTACTTGAGGCCAACCATAGTCCAAAATTATTAAATGGAAAATTCCAGCAATAAACAATTCCTAAGTATCAAGTTGTGAGCCACTCTGCATTGCATGGTGATTCTCTAGTCCAGTGAGTCATCCCTTGTCAGGTACGTGTACACTGTATAAATGATGTTTACCTGTTAGCCACCTAGTGGTTATCCAGGCCATCAGATGAACCATCATGGTATTAAGGTTCGTGTGTCCAAGCAACCCTTATTAATGTTTCCAAAGCAAGACTTTCATAAGAGTATATTGTTATAATTGTTCTATTTCTTCATTCCTCATTGCTCTCAATCTCTTCTAATCCTTATTTTTTTTTCTTTTTTTCTAATGCTTAATCAATAAATTAAACCTTGGGCTAGAGAAATGGCTTAGCAGTTAAGATGCTTGCCTGTGAAACCTAAGGACCCAGAACCCATGTAAGCCAGATACACATGGTAGTGGATGTGTCTGAAGTTTGTTTTCAGTGGCTGGAGGCACTGGCACACCAATTCTCTCTCTGCATACTAAATAAAGATAAAATATAAAAAATATTTTAAAGTAATTCTTACCCTGGGTATGTACGTGGAGGAACAACTGCACTATATGTAGTGGTCAGTACTCTTCACAATATCCGGTCTCCAGAGCACAACCAACAGATAAAGGGAGACTACTGAATGCACATTTTCAGGAAACTGTTATAGTCTACCTGGAGTCATAAGCTAAAACACACTGGTACAAGCTTTTTAATGTTTTTTAATTATTTTTTTTTACAATATGGCTCATACTTGTTCTATATTTAAACCTCTCTTTATTCCTGAAATGTCCAAGGGATTTTATGTTTTACAACTAAAGAACATTGTATCCTTAAATGATTTAGAGCTTTCCAGATCCAGCGAATATTTAACTTATTTTTTTTTCTTTTTAAGACGGAGAGGAAGGGGGGGGGGAGAGGGAAACAAAGAACTGATATATGAGGGCCTTATCCACTGCAATCAAGCTCCAAACATGTACACCACCTTGTGTGCATGTGTGACCTTGTGCTTGTGTTACCTTGTGCATCTGACTTATGTGGGATCTGGAGAATCAAACATGGATCCTTAGGCTTTGCGGGCAGGTACCTAACAACTAAGCAATCTCTCCAGTCCCTTAATTTATTTTTAAAGCTTATGTGTGTTTTGGGGGGTGGGTGTGCATGCCATGGAGCCCATGTGGATATCAAAGTACAACTTTTGGATATTCTCCTTGCCTTCTACATTGTTTGAAGCAGAGCCTCTCAATGTTTTCCACCCCTGTGTTCATCAAGCTAGCTGAACTGCAAGCTTCTGTAAAAGTCCCTCTCGCTTCTTGCCATAGGTGCACTGGGGATGACAGCATTTAGGTGCGATCTGAACTCAGGTATATTCATACTCTCCTGGCATGTGCTTTATCCACTGAGCCATCTCCCCAGCCTATCAGTAATTAATGTAGATAGCAGCTTGAAGAGTTTTGTTTTCTATTGACAAGGTTCTGACATTGCAGTAGTTTCAAGTCTGTGTGGACAGAGGTGCTGACAACACATATATGAACTGTTGCATGGTCCCTTCATGGGGCCTTGGATTGCTGTGATGGGCTGATGGGCTTAGAAGCAGGCCCACACTTGATGGGTGAACATTCAGGGTAGGCTTTTCTAGAGCACAATTCCCTCGGAAGGGGTTAGGGTTAGGGTTACTGATGCACGGTGTGTCCTATGAGAACAGAAACATCAGAAAGGGAAGACACATGCAAAAGAACAAATTTTCTTTTTCACCTCATTTAAAAAACCAATTTCTAAATTATGAGCTTGTTTTCTAAAATATAATCGAAATTTCTTATGACAATAAAACAAATGTGAGTAAAAAGTACAGTGGTTGAAGGCAGTCTTCAACATGGAGCTTCATGTATTCACAACATATCAGTTAGAGCTTTGCTTGGAGATATTTTGTTCATGCATAAATCATAAATTTGAATTGACAGTCCTATTAATGATAGAATATAGTTGTGGATATTTATGGCAAAAGAACAAAATGGAAAATTTTGAAGTTGATTATATACAAGGGGGATTAAAAAACAGTAGTCATGGAGAATGAAAAGAGGTCTTGATTTCATGTTCAGTAAAACATGTCAGAAGTGAGGACTCTGAAACTGCTACAGTGAAATATGAGGGGAAGGTGTGGAGTTGCAAGGGTTTTCATTTAAACATGAGGCTCATGTACTAATATTTTCATTGATTTATTTTCATGTCAATATGTCTTGACATAAATATAGTGATCTGTAATGTATCAGCCATAAAAGTCACCATTATTTTGAAAGCTGACTCAGGGAAATAAAAACCTCGTTAGTGCTAATGTATATACTGTTGAAAACATCTCTTGTCCTCCTCTGGACTGAGCTAAATAATAAATAAGAGCAATGCATTTTAATGGCTACTGGCCTTTTTTTTTTTTTTTTGTTTGGTTTTTCAAGGTAGGGTCTCACTCTAGCCCAGACTGACCTAGAATTCATTATGGAGTCTCAGGGTTGCCTTGAACTCACGGCGATCCACTTACCTCTGCCTCCTGTGTGCTGGGATTAAAGGCGTGTGCCACCATGCCCAGCTAACTACTGGCCTTTTATGCATGTTTCACTTGGTAGCCATGTCTAGTTTGCAATGGACTGGCCAGGGTGTGGAGCATAGAGCAGAGTCTGCTTAACATGTCTCAGAAAAGATTCTCCATTTGGAAAAAACCTGCCTTTTCAGTATCAAATGGCCCACAAAACTGTCATGGGCAGATAGCATGAGCCTGTTTCTCAACTATTTGGTCAACAGCAAGAGTGAGGAGAACAGAGGTGTCATAGAGGCCCCAGGACAGAGAAGAAATGTGAGAGAGACTGTCATCTTTGGAGACTGTGGAGAGGAGACTCAGTGTAGATTGCCAGAGGCAAGGGCTGCTTACCCCAGCTTTGTATAAGATAATGGCACCTTTATGTGGCCCTGGGCAAATGATCACTACAGAGTGGAGATCAAGGCAGAAAAAATTTAGTTTAGCAGCATAGGGAGGATGCTGATGAACAGTACAATGTTTCTAGAAGCAGCACAAGACTGAGGCTTTCATAGTGAGAGGGGTTATTGGGCACCAGGCAGGGTGGATCATTTCACAGATGCAGAAGTTGTTAAACTCCAAGAAGTGTGTGTTTTTCCCAAGTTCACATAGTCAGTCAATGGTTATGCTGTGTTTGGTCCAGATAGTTGGTTCTCTGCCCATGCATTGCTTATTGCATGTGGTGCATCAGAAGTGTTGCAGTCAGGTTCACGTTGTTGGCAGAAACCACCCAACCAAGAGCAGATTTTGGGGAAAAAAGGGTTTATTTTGGCTTACAGACTCAAGGGGAAGCTCCATGATCCAGGGAAAATGATGGTATAAGCAGAGGATGGGCATCACCCCCTCAGCAACATCAGGTGGACAACATCAATAGGAGAGTGTACCAAGCACTGGCATGGGGAAACTGGCTATAATACCCATAGGCCTGCCCAAACACTACTCTGCCTCCAAGAAGCTTTAGTTTCTAATTGTACTTATGCACTTTGCATGTAATGTGAAATTGTGTGTATTAGAATATGTCTTAAGTAGGAGATTAGACTTCAGTCCTTAAGCTGTCACATGCCCATCTAGCATTATTAATTACTTTGCTAATTTATTTCACAACTTCTTTTCTGCATAAATTCATAAACTCAGTTTCTGGAACAAAACTCTTAAGGTCCTTTGTTTAAGTTTTCTTGTTATGGGTTTCCTTGAGAAAAAGAAACTCACATTTCTAGAAGACTAATTTATAAACAGTGCATGTACTCTTCATACCATCTATGTCTTTTTTTAAAAAAATATTTTGTTTTTCTTTCTTTATTTATTTGATAGAGGGAGGGGGGAGAGAGAGAGAAAAAGAGAGAGAATGGGCACACCAGGGCCTCCAGCCACTACAAACAAACTCCAGATGCATGTGCCCCTTGTGCATCTGGTTATGTGAGTTCTGGGGAATTGAACCTGGGTCCTTTGGCTTTGCAGGCAAGCACCTTAACCACTAAGCCATCCCTCCAGCCCCCATCTATGTCTTGATAACCTTTGAGATCATATTGGCAACTCTGTTCTGTCCTCACACATTACTTTTGAAGATGAGGACAAGTCATGATGGATTCATTATTTCTCATTGTTGTGTTTGATTCTACATTGCACATAATCTCTTCTCCAACAACACTGTGAAAAGTTCATTGTAGGATTACCAACAGATGCTTCTTACTTATCTTCCTAAAGAACACACATCTGGGCTGGAGAGATGGCTCTGTGGCTAAGGTGTTTGCCTGCAAAGCCCAACAATCAGAGTTCAGTTCCCTAGTACCCATGTATCAGTCAGCCTTGATTTGGCTATACTACAATAATAAGAATCTAAAATCTTAATGGCTCACAATAACAAAGACTGGAAAGTGACCTACAACTGATGCATTGTCAATGAGAAATAAAACCCTGACTCGAGCCTGGTCCTAAATTGTTGGTCTGGGGCAGGAAAATAGTGTGAACAAAAATCAAACTTGGAAGAATCTCATCCATAATTTTACACAGCCCTGGGACTTGGACGAACCTTGGGTTTGGCAAACTTGCTTAGTGAGATGTTAACTTGAACCTATTAAGATTTTGTTTTTCTTTTCTTTCTTGCTCATTTTGGAAGGAATAGGTGGAAGGAATAATCTGTATCCAGGGGATGTTTAGTTTATAGCTCAAAGAGAGATAAAAGGAATATGCAGTGGATGTTAAAGCTGTAACTCAGTCAAGCCTGATTACAGTGGGGCAGAGTGAACATCTCCAATGGACATGAAACACAACTGAGCTTGTTAATATGACCTTCCACAGAACTTTCTAATGAAGACCTACTGCTGCTGGAAAGTGGGAAATGTAAACACACACACACACACACACACACACACACACACACACACACTTTTTTTTTTTTGAGGTAGGGTCTCACTCTAGTCCAGGCTGACCTGGGATGCACTATGTAGTCCAGAGCAGTCTCAAACTCATGGCAATACTCCTACCTCTGTCTCCTGAGTGCTGTGATTAAAGGTGTGTGCCACCTACCTGCCTTTTTTTTTTTTTTTTAATGTGCAACAAATTTATCACCGTTTTTCATCTTTTAGAGAGAGAGAGAGAGAATGCCAGGGCCTCAGCCACTGCAATCAAACTCCAGATGCTTGTATGCCACCTAGTGGGCATGTGCAATCTTGCACTTGTCTCACCTTTGTGCATCTGGTTTATGTGGTATCTGGAGAGTAGAACATGGGTCCTTAGGTTTTGCAGGCAAGTGCCTTAACTGCTAAGCAATCTCTCCAACCAATTTTTTTTTTCTTTTGGTGTTTTGAGGTAGGGTCTCGCTGTAACCCAGACAGACATGGAATTCACTAATCTCAGGGTGGCCTCGAACTCATGGCAATCCTCCTACCTCTGCCCCTCAAGTGCTGGGATTAAAGACGTGCAGCACCACAGCTGGCTCACACACACAAAATCTTAATACAGATACATCTCACTGTGTAACCCAGGTTGGCCTCAAACTTGCTATGTAGACCATGCTAGCCTTGAACTGGAGATTATCCTGTCTGAATGCATGGTGGCAACTTTTAAGGAAGGACAAAGGAAAAAAAAAAAAGAAAGAAAGAAAACACACTTTTGAAGTGGGGAGGATGGAACTCAGAACCTAGTACATGTTAGGCATGTATTCTATTATCAAGCTATAGCCCCAACCCTTAAAAGTGAACATTTTTAATTTTCACAATGTGACATTGTGCCATGGTTAGCATTATATATAATTCACATAATACAGGACAGTCTGCCTGTCAACAGTTTACTGTGTGAGCTTGAACATGACATTATTGCTGGTCTCTCTTCTGTAAAACAAATGGTTTAAATTAGAAATATTAAAATTCCTTATAAATCAAAAACACCTCTGTTTCTGGTGCTTCGTACGTGCTAGGTACATGCCTAAGTGACCATAGTGACGACATTGAGGGTTCAGTTCATGGGATCTCTCCAGCCATTAAATGAGAGCATTGCTCTGTGGTTTGTAGGCCAATGGTGGGATGTAAGATCTTTATCTTTTGTTGACACTGGTGCTTATCCACTTGGAGCAGCTGTTTAGTTGAGAAGGATTTTCCACTCTCAGCTCTCTAGCCAAGGGCAAATTCTGAGAAGGTGTATGCATGTTGTTCCTGAGCAATGATGAAAACCCTGACTTGAGTCTGGCCCTAAATTGTTGGTTTGGGGCATGAAAATAGTGTGAACAAAAATCAAACTTTGAAGAATCTCATCCATAATTTTACACAGCCCTGGGAGTTGGATGAACCTTGGGTTTGGCAAACTTGCTTAGTGAGATGCTAACTTGAACCTGTCAAGATTTTTTTCCCCCTCTCAGTTCATCTGTTCTTTTCTTTTTTTCTTTTTCTTTTTCTTTTACATTTTATAATGCTTTAATTTTTTTCTCAATTTTTATTAACATTTTGCATGATTATAAAAAGTATCCCATGGTAATACCCTCCCTCCCCCCTCCCCACTTTCCCCTTTGAAATTCCATTCTCCATCATATCCCCTCCCCATCTCAATCACTCTCTCTTTTATTTTGATGTCATGATCTTTTCCTCCTCTTATGATGGTTTTGTGTAGGTAGTGTCAGGCACTATGAGGTCATGGATATCCAGGCCATTTTATGTCTGGAGGGAGCATGTTGTACAGAGTCCTACCCTTCCTTTGGCTCTTACATTCTTTCTACCACCTCTTCCACATTACACACTGAGCTTTGGAAGGTGTGATCGAGATGTTACTCAGTACTCCAGCCAGTTCTTTCCAGCACTATGACACCTTCTGAGTCATCCCAAAGTTACTGCCATCTGAAAAGAGAAGATTCTCTACCCAAAGTGAGAGTAGCATTAATATAAGGGTATGAATATTAAGAGAAGTGCTTACTGGGCAGTTTGATAAGCATACTATATACATTTTTCCAGACATCAGCAGATGTTACACCCCTAAGGCTCATGACTACCCCTGTTTTAAGTTTTCAGTATCAGGGATGTGTTTCCCCCCATGGAGCTGGCCTCCAGTCCAATTGGAGAGCAGTTGGTTTCCACCATGACAGACGTGCCACTATTGCACCCGTTGGCTCATTTGGCCTGGCTGGCCAATTTTAAAGCTTACAGTGTCATCTGTTCTTAATTTCCCTTGACATTTAGATCTACTTGGAAGATCTTAAATTAGAAGCACAGCCAGATTTGCAGCTCAGATCAGACCTTACAGAGCTCCAGTCACTGTAGTAAAAACTTGGCCAAGTTCTGGATGACTTCTGTGTACCCATTGTGATGGCTTGGACTGACTGTAGAATCATAGGATCTGGAATGACCTGTGAGGGATTGTGTGGGTAAGGTTACCTCCAGGCATGCCTGTATTTAGCTTAAGTGAAGTGGGAAGTCGCTTCTTAACTGTAGGTGACACCATTCCATAGGCTGGGATCCTGGACAGCATTAAAAGGAGTGAGCTGGCGAGTACCAGCTCTTATTACTCTCTGCTTCCTTACTGTGGACACAGTGTGATCAGTTGCTTCATGCCCTGCTTCCACACCTTGCCTGTCATGATGGATTATGACGTTGAACTGTAGGCTAAAATAAACCCTTCTTCTCTTTATTTTTATTTATTTTATTTTTGTTTTTTCTTTATTAGTTATGTGAATACTCAGCCATGTTGGCATCATTATTAGCCTCCTCCCTATCTTACTCCCTCTGAAGGGACCCTTCTCTTTGGGGATTGTGGGTCATGCATTGTGGGGGTAGCCATCAGTTATGGGGAAGAAGCAATGTCTCTGTGTATAATGTCCCAACTTGTGGCTCTAACAACCTTTCCATCCCCTCTTCTGTGAATTTCCTTGAGCCATGCTGGGATCATTTTAGGTCTACTTTAGTGATGAGGTCTTGGGAGCCTCTGTGTCTCTGGATATGTGGTTTGGTAGGACTAGAGTGTTCTCTGTGTCTATCTCCTTCACCCTTGTGCTGGTACCAGGTTCACCATGAAAGTAGCACCTTGCTCATTTCCCCAATTCCTGTATGGTTTCAGCTGGAGCCCTGGTGAGGTGTGATAGGCTGATTCTCTCCACAGGTTCTGTGTCCATCTGGAAAAGAAAATCAGATTCTCCAACAGAGAGTGAAGTTAGTGGATACATGGGATAACCATTATTATTTTAGAGAGAACTTAATAGATGTAGGCCCTCTTGTGACCCAAGATTTGTGGGAGCTTTATATTAGAGAGTGAACTCAGTTTTTGGATATGGTTCTGACTTGTTTCACAGTTCTAGCTATGGGTTCCATTCCACTGAGCGGATCCGTTAGCCAATTGAAGAGCAGTCGGTTACCCACCATGGCTGTGTGCCACTATTGCACTTGCTTGAGTATCACATTGGGTTTTTTGCTGCTGAGTAGCTTAGACCATGAGTTACTTGGACAGATGTTGGTCATTTTACCCCAGTTGTCCGTGTAGCACCTTCTGGCACTAGACAAGCTAACTGTGTGGGGATTGACGCTCTTCCAGATTCCAGCAAGGCCTCTCCATGTTCCATACCAACACCATATGGTGTCTTTGGCAGTAGAGTCTTACCACTAACCTTTGGTGGGTCATCAGGTGCTCTGACAGAAATCTTTCTTCTTTTGGGAAACCTTGTAGGTCTCTCTTATCAATAGCTCATTGTGGATGTTAGCCACATGCTGGTAATGGGAGTTACAGGCCATCACCAAAAGAAAAGAAGGAAGAAAAAGACAGGTAGTATACAAAAGAAAGAGAGAAGAGAGAGGGAAGGAGGGAGGGAGGGAGGGAGAGAGAGAGAGAAGCAGGCGAAGATTAAAGTCAGTCTTCATCATACCCTCTCCAGGGCCCTTTGATTCATGTGTTCTCTCTAAGGACTTGATGAAGATTCAGCCTTTTAGTCTCTCTTTCAGGATATAGGATTTTATGGTACCAGTTCCATTTGGGTCCAGTTTTCCCTCCCCACCCTTACCCTCCCCTCCTGCCCCACCCTCCCTATTGCCCAGTCCTTGAGATGCTAACCCTTCTTCTCTTAAATTAGTAAGCTACTTTGTTCCAAGCAATGAGAAAGGTAACCAACACACCACTCTCCATTTTTCCATTTAGATCATTTTATATACTCTCAACTCTGTGTCCTGAAAATGGTAGTTTCAAACTTATTTCTATGACCTGAACATATCATTGTTATTGTTATCATAATGAAAATTTAGCATACCAATTCCATTTAATGACTACCTTTCTACAATATGTTAAAACGTTTACATGTATGTCTCTGGGAAGTGCTCTCATATGTGCACTAAGAGATAGGTAAACACAAGGGTGTTCACTCCACTACTGTTTCTAATCAGAGCCAGTGGAGAAGATGATGCTTAATATCTGCCACTATGTGATCTGGTGAAGATCTTGTGCCATAAACAGGCAATATTCAAGCAGTGGTTAAAATTAATGACCAAGGATGAATAACATATAACAATAGATATATTTCAAAAATATGTTAGGTAAAGAAAGCAACTTGTTAAGTTAATACAAAATGAAACCATGTACTTAAAGTATGAAAATATGCTATATCATACGTTATTTAAACATATTTATGAGAAAAAATGTCCAGGAAGGCTGTATAGGGATTTGAGGATGATGTTTACCACTAGAGAAGGCAAAGAAATACATAGTAGGATTAATTTATGTCTATAATGTTTATTCCTAAGGAAAAAAGAAAGAGAGAAAAAAACAAATAGTGTTAGATGTTAATCTTGGCAAAACTTTGGTGGTGGTATGAGGGTATTTGTTATTGTATCTTCATGCTTTTTAGCATATGGGAACTATTAATAATGGCACAGTCATTCTCTTTTCTATTATCCCATGATCTCATTTCAGTAGAGTTTATTTCATGCACCTTTGAGAAGATCACCTCTTTTTAATTTGTAAACATCATCCCAATTCCAATTCAAGATAAATTTTGAGAAAAAGCTGGATCCTCAATAATGCATGTCTATTAACTCTGAAGAGACTTGTAGAGATAAATAGAATCAGGTTACACATATAAACCCAGACACCTCTCTTTAGGAGTAGGGGTCACTAATTATTTTTCCTTTATTTTTGGTATACATAAAGTATAATAGGTTTAAAGATAACTGTCTTACTAGAATAATAGAATTTCCTACCATATATCTTTGAGCATATCTAAATGTAATATTAGTGTTGTAAGCATGCTATATCAAAAATGTAGATGAACGTGTTTGTGTCTTTCCTTGATGTCCGAATTTATTGAATAACAATAAATTCACAAAATACGTTTGTTTCACTGGAAAAAATTTGCTAAGTAACCTCAATTTCCTTGGTGGCCAGGTCATGGCAAACATGAATTCTTTCATGCCAATCTTAATTACTGATTTAACTCTGGGGTCACACATTGCACAGAAAAAAGTAAATAGATCTCTATGAATGTACACATGTAGGCTACAGAATGACTCAAAGAGCTATAGAGGGTTCAGTAGAGTTCAAGGCATTTCAAAGAAGCTCAAGATATAGAAGTGGGGAAGCTGACAGGGAATGGAATGAGATGGCTGGAGGTCTCCTGGAGATGCTGCTATAGAGTCAGGCTGCTGGCAGGACACAGATTTTAACTGGACTGTAGAAGTGAGGTGTGGCACTGCAGAGGCTGTAGAAGTGGAGGGTAGTGCTTGGTGTAGACCAAAGAACTGAAAGTAGAGTCAGCAGTAGGGGCTGAGCCAGGTGGAATCTTTTGGAACAGTCAGGAGTTGTTCTCTGCCTGTAGGACCCTTGGTACACACACTGGTTGGTCAGATGACAGGTTGGTAGTGCCATTGCCATTATAATGCTTGGTGTCCTTTTCTTTATGGGGTCCAGGTGAGAGACTTGTACTATATCCTCAGTTGTGTGTGTCTGGTAAGTTTGTGGTCTAAGTTTTCCTAATAGGATTTTAATTTTTTTTTGTTCATTTTTATTTATTTATTTGAAAGTGACAGAGAGAGACAGGGAGTGAAAGACAGAGAGGGAATGGGCATGCCAGGGCTTCCAGCCACTGCAAATGAACTCCAGACGCATGTGCCCCCTTGTGCATCTGGCTAACGTGGGTCCTGGGGAAATGAGCCTCGAACCAGGGTCCTTAGGTTTCACAGGCAAGCGCTTAACCACTAAGCCATCTCTCCAGCCCCCTAATAGGATTTTAAAATGCCCATGTACCTCTGCAGTCCAAATTTACCTAGATAAATTTATATGGAGCACTCTTTCTACTCCCAAGAATACGTCATTTATCAGTCTGTGCCTCATGTTGGACAGACAGTGCTATTCATGTGTCTACCATTGTGGTGTGGTCATCCTCCATCCTTAAAATGGAGTCAAAAACTGCTTGAATAATAGTCTCTGAGGGCCAGGCACAGTCTGAGAAATACTATCTTACACACTATGGAGTAATTGAGAGTAGGGTAGAGGTTAATCATGATAATTAGCAATACCCAGTGTAAAGGACATATTCTTTTTATTTATTTATTTTTAAATTTAATTAATTTATTTTTTAATTAGTTTTGTACTCAATTAATACAGTCAAGTTGGTACCATTGTTAGTCTGCTCCCTGTCCTCCCCTATCCCCCTGGCCCCTTCTTGTTGGGGTATATGGGTCAGCATTGTAGGGTTAGCCCTCAGTTATGGGTAGGAGCAAATGTCTCTGTGTATCATGACCCAATGTGTGGCTCTGACATTCTTTCCACCCCCTCTGCCACAAATTTTCCTGAGCCATGTTGGGTTCATTTTAAGTCTGCTTTAGTGATGAGGTCTTGGGAATCTCTGTGTCTCTGGATATCTGGTTTTGTAGGAGTTGATTGTTCTCTGTGTTGATCTCCTTTACTTTTGTGCTGGTACCAGGTTCACCAAGAAAGCAGCACTCTTGCTTATTTCCCCAATTACTCTTAGTTACAGCTGGGGTCCTTTTGAGGTGTGATGGGCTGTTTTGCTCCTTAGGATCTGTGTCTATATGAAAAAGAGGAGCAGATTCCCCAATGGAGAGTAAAATTAGCACCAGATACAAGGGATAACCATTATTTTTTTTTTAAGAGAGAATTTAATAGGTGGAGGTCCTCTTGTAGCCCACAATTGGTGGTAGCTTGATAATGGAGAGTGGGTTCATTTTTGGATATGGTTCTGACTTGTTTCCCAGCACCAGCTATGGGTTCCGTTCCATTGAGTGAATCAGTTAGCTAAATCAAGAGCAGTTAGTTTCCCACCATGGCTGTGTGCCACTATTGCACTTGTGTGAGCATCATGACAGGTTATTTGCTACTAAGTAGGTTAGACCATGAGTTGGTTGGACAGATATTGGTCATTTCCCCCCAGTCGCCCATGATGCACCTTCTGGCACTAGACATGCTGACTGTCTGGGGACTGACTCTCTTCTAGCTTCCAGCCACATCACTTCATGTTACGTGTCAACCACATATGGTGTCTTCAGCAGTAGGGTGTTATTACTGACCTTTAGTGGGGGAAAATGACCAATATCAGGAACACATGTTAGTAATAAGAATTTCTGTTGGGTTTCATGTCAGCATTGGCAAACAGTGCATGGGAAGGACATTGCAGTAATGTATTCCGAGGAAGACTTGCTTTAAGCTGAAGAGTTTAATATGAAGGGCAATGTTTTGATCATTTTACTGTGTCAGGCCATTCCTTGGCATAGATTCATGGAGTGGCACTGGAATCTTCTATGCTTAGTAGTGCTAGTGAAAATGTAAGCAGTATCTCTCTTGCTTTTGTGTAAGAGGCTGGGTACCTGTAAATATTAATAGGGTATATCTAATAGCATGTTAATAACCATAGATTGCTGGCTTTGGATTGCAGACCTGGAATGAAAGGGCCTCATAAATTATACACATTTGACAAATAGGTGCTACGTTTTCAAATTACATGAGCTCTTCAGAAGCAAGTCTGCTTTGTTGAGATAATTAAAGGAAATCAATATGTGTTGATTGATAGATATTTGATGTGAAAACACATTTTCTATGCTGTCTCAGACAGTGGGGCGCCTGAGTTTCAAGACTGCTGTTCTCCCAAGACAAAGTGAAGGCTGGGGAGAGAGACTTGTGTGATCAAGGCAATGCAGTATCTAACTCTCCTGTCCATTCCTTGCCTCAGTCCTGCCCTGACCCTTGCTCCCCACAGGCATAGGGTGGACATTAGTCTCCTGTCTCTTCCTCTTTTCCAGGTTACAGAGTGTGACTCTGTTGCAATCTCACTGGAACCCTCAGAGGCTTAATTCGTCAGTGTTGATAAAGTGCTAGGATGATGAGAAGCATTGTATCCATTCTAAGCAACACTATTGATTCAGTTTTTCTCTGTGGTTAATATAAAATTCTCCACATATCACATAGTAGCTCAGCATTGCATAAACAGCCAAGAGTTGCTGGCAGGAGAGATGTGGCTTGTTTTGTCCTAAGAAAATTGATGCCTATAAAATGCCTCTACTTTATCTGGACAAAACCATTATTGCACAATTTAAACCAATTATATTGTCATTGTGTTTTTATTTGCATGCCATTTTCTTCTTAATTGTTCATTTTTAAATAATTATCTGAAATAAACTTATGTCCAATAAATAATTTACATTAGGAAGGTCTGGATTGGTAACAATTTTGCTTATCTATTTTGGGCAGTCTTGTCTAAAGCATATAAATATATATATTCAAATATATACACATGTGTGCATGCTTAGTGTGTTAATGTGTATATAGCATATGTATGTTTATAAGTTATTATAAATATAATATTAATTTATGTATCCACAGTGCACAGTTACATTAATTAGTTAATAGGGATGCAGATATATACATATTTGACTATAGATTTGTGTAGTTACACATATGCTAATGTGATTATTCATGTGTGCATTTTATTCTGTTTATAATATAGTATAAGTAATGGCTAATTATGGAATTCAGCCAAGTCTTCATTTTTGATAACATTTTTAGGAATTGCATGCCTGAAACTGCTTTTAACAGGAATTTTGTAAGTATATAGGGAATTTAGACCAGTTGCTTTATCATTCTGCTTCTCAAAGGCTTGACCTGGCATAACAGTCTTGGTTTTCTACTTCACTGTGCATCATACTTGGTTCTAGATCACTTGTTCATGTTTCCCAGTTCAGGACTAGGGGGGTGTACAGTGCTTTCCTAGCATGTGTGAGGTGGAGTGTTCAACCATAGCAAAGCAAAACACAAGGAAAACAAGACAAAACGCTACCAACCAACTAAGTACCCCAAATCTGTTCACTCCACATTTCTGAATTCTGAGTACACCATCATGACACGCAGGATTCAACATGGAGTTATTGTAAACATGCCTGTGATATGGGCCACAGCATGGAAAGTGAAGATTTTATTTTGATTATATAAAGTCTGTCTTGTTAAAACAAGCATGTAAAGCTGTAATGGTATCATAGTGCTTGTATTAATAAATCTTTATCTTCTCATGTTACACACTGGACCCAGTCAGTTTTACTATTTCATAGTCACACTATGAATAGCTCAGCCATGAGACTAGTCTACATATGCATTATCAAGTTTTAACAACAACAACAAAAAAGTTGTATGAAAAGGCCACAGCAAATCCATTGTTTTGGATGCTAAATTAAAAAAAAAACAAAACAAAACAAAAGCCACAAAGCCACACACACAAGAGCATTTACTCATTTCATTTGTTGCTCATCAGCAATTTCCTCCATGATTTGCCAGTTGCTTGGCATGTGTGATATGTAATGAAGCACTCCACTTTAATCTTGAGTAAATTGTAATCTTTTTGAGTCCAAGCCAATGTTCTAGAAGCAAGAAAGACCTTAGAGTACTCTGAAAAGAGGCTGCCAGTTGTGTTCAATAGTTGCTTCTCTATTCCTCTTCATTACAGAATTCCCAGTTTCTAATTATTCTAGAACTCAATGTTGCAGAAGACCAGGGTTTCTGGGGAAGTCCCCAGTAATTTCCCTTAAATGCCAACTGTGTCTTCTTTGACTTTCTTTTCCTATGTCATCCTTTTACTCAATGGATATAGATGCAACTGCTGGAGCTGTTATTACTGTATTGTTTCTTATTGAATAATGGAGGAGTGTCATGTGGCAGGAGCAGAGTCCCTGTGTTTGTCAGACTGTCATATTGCCTCAGGACAACTGACACCTAGAGTTTTACAAGTGAGAGTGGTAAATTGCAAACTGTCTGTTGGACATCTCATACTTTCATCCAAATATACTTCAGTCAGATGCATCCTATAAAACCTGCACTTTCAACTCAGAGAAGGGACTCTACAGAGCAGGGATCAGCATGAGAGGAGACTTCCTGGAAGAACATGACATCCAGTTATGGCTCCATTCTTCTCCTCACCACCTATCTCACCATTTCCTGAATGGAACACAATTTCTCTTCCTCATTTTGTGTCACGTCTGCCTCGACCAGCAAGGAAGACACAACCACCAGTTCTTCTTACAGCAGTTTATTCAGGCAACTTCAAGCTTCATCTCCCCCGAGCCTCAGGCGGGGCTTCCTTATAAGCGCACTCACTCCGCCCCTTCACCCCAGGCAACACAACCTCTCCAGTCAACAACCTCTCCAGGCAAGCATCAGAAGCCAATGAGCAGCGGTGAGGGCGAGCTCCTCCAAATATGGACTTGTTTGTCCCAAGCATAGAACTTTCCGTCAGGCGCCATCTTTAGGGCTTGGCCCGAGGGGCTCTCCACAGCTCCCCCTTGCTTATTATTTTAAAAGGCACGACAGCAGGACACAACGGGTGGAGGTAGAGGTCTGATCCCTGGTGTGCAAGTACCCTTTTCCCAGGGGAAGGAATATGAGTACCACCTTCATGCAATCAAACATGCCTCCCAGAGAGTCGCCCAACTGCTCGTAGGCAACCTCCTGTGCAGTGCTTTGCCTCACACCGTGAGTGTGATGAATACTTAGGAAGCCACTATTTAAGGGCAGCAAGCCAAATCTGGGGAGACTGTCCTTCTATCGCAGCAAAGGCCCGAGCTATCATGGCAGAGGTGCGGGCCTGTGCCCTTTTGAGGCAACAAACACACCACATGCACACCACGCAAACTAATATCAGCATTCCCCCCAGGGCTCCTATGCCCGCCCACTCCTTTAGATGATTCACTGCAGCAGAGATCCATGTCGTCAGCCCAGTTGCCAGAGAAAGATCCACTCGAGTAGAAAAACCTTGAGACCAGCTTCCCTGCAATTGGGAGGGTAAGAGCCTGGACAGATTAGCTGCTCTTGTATAATTTTGGTACTGAACAGAGGTAATACACAGTCCGGGTAGCTTCCATTCACAACCAAGTTGAGCAAGTTGCCATAAAGCATCAACTTGTTCCTGAACCAGGTCCACTCTTTGATTCAAAATCATAATGCCACCTTTTAGATGTGAATTAAGGCTCGCCTGTTTGTCAAGGGCAGAGGCTACAGTTGCCGATAAGTTATTAAGCGTCAGAGCAATGGCAGCCGTAGTAGTCCCCACTGCCGCCACTGTGATAGCTGCCACCGCAGCTGCTGTAATACCAAAGTCTCTCTTTTTCCTAAAAAGGGTCATGGAGTTAGAGGCCAGGACAGGCACAGGGACAAATCTGGGCATGCGAGTCACTTCAGCTAAGGGAAATGCAGTCCCATTCCAGCATAAAGTATAAAAGCAGGTATCATTCTTACAGTCTAAATAAGTATCATTAAAAATAGTAGCATTAGTTCAATTTGCAGGAATATTGTGGTTTTGATTCCCTATTTTATCAAACCAAGCTGCGGTCTGGTTATAAAGCATGACACATTGGCTACTCTCACTAATATTACTAATAATATGAAAGCACAAATTCCCTTCTAGCTTGAATGCAATGCTTTCCCCCACAGGTGATATACTTTTATCATCTGGTATAAAAGGCAGTCCTAAAGTTTTATTAGTAGAGAAAAAATGGGGGAACACTTGCGCATCATGACGGACGGGCATCAGTTTCAGGAACACCGACAAGATCCCCCATCACTCTTCCTGTTATGTTGTCGGGGCTATCATCATCATCCATAGGACTAACAGGATCTTGGACTTCATGTTGACAACGCCGAAACAAGCGCTCCGGCACCCAAATTGGGTCAGTTTGATCCTATGGAAATATGCAAACAGATCCCCTTGCCCACGCCAATACAGGATCTGGTCCTTTCCATTGTCCTGAGAGAACATCTTTCCATTTTGCCATTCCCCGATTTACTGGGACATGATGAGCATGTCTATCAGCTGCTGTCCGACCCTCCTTATCCAAATTTAAAAAATTTAAAGTATATAGTGCTAAGGAAACCCTAACCTTCGGAGACCAGCCATGGCCAATTCCCCCTTTTTGTTTTTGTAAACATTCTTTTAAAGTCTTATTAGTTCTTTTAATGATACCTTGACCCTGTGGATTATAGGGAAGTCCATGTTTAATCTGTACCACCATGTGTTGGCAGAAAGTATTAAAGGAATGTGCGGTATATGTTGGACCATTATCTGTTTTTAATTGTTTGGGCTTTCCCCATGTAGCCCAGGCTTCTAAACAATGCTGTATTACGTGTGATGCCTTTTCCTCATTGAGTGGAGAAGCAAAGACAATGCCTGAGCATGTGTCCACAGATACATGAACATATTTTAATGTCCCAAATTCAGGAATATGTGTAACATCCATCTGCCATAATTGTAATGGAAGTAACCCTCTGGGATTGATACCAAATGAGGGGAGATTTTGATAAACTATACATTGTGGGCATGCTAAGACAATTTCTGGCTTCTGTACGTGTTATATTAAATTTTAATTGTAACACTCGGGCATTTACACGGAACTGAGAATGGAATTCTCTGGCTAGTTCTAAAGGTGAGGTCAAAAATATAAACTGCATTCTAGAACATTTATTAACCACATAATTTCCTTCACACAGAGGTCTAGGCAGGCTGCTATGTGCTCGGATGTGATGTATAAAAAAGGGATTTTTTCTATTCTAGATTAAAAGTTGTAATTTACTAATATATTTAAATATAACAGTGGAGGGTTTAATCTTTCTAGCTATTTCTAAATTTCTAACCAAATTGACTACATAATTAGAGTCAGAGATTATGTTAAAGGGAAAAGGGCAATCCTTAAAGACTTCTAGTAGTATCTGAAGCTCCACTAATTGTGGAGTGTTAGGGAGAAACTGCCTGATAACAGGGTCTTGAGAATCAACCATATAAGCACCACAGTCTGTTTTAGATCCATCTGTAAAAATATTTTTGGCCCCAACTATAGGCTGGGTTTTTGTCACTTTATAGAACACAACCGGATGTAATTTAAAAAAGGTCATAAGAGGATGTTTAGGATAATGATTATCTATTTTTCCATCAAAGCAACAACTTAAAATGGCCCAAGCATCTATAGTTGCAGTTAAGACTCTGACTTGATAACTGTCGTAAGGCACAAAAAGAGTCTGTGGCATGGACCCAAAATGTTGTAGACACTGGCGGAGTCCTTCAATAGCAAGAACAGCCACAGCCGTGGGGAAATGCTGCACTGTTTTTCCAGGAGAGCTTTTAGGCTGTATCCACAACAGACGACCTTGCTGCCATAATACACCTGTGGGCTGTTCGACTGTTTGCAAGATGCAAAGATCTACAGGTGTTTCTTCTATTACTCTATGTAATTGGGCAGTAGAAATCTCTTCATTAACAACATTAATAGCTTTTCGGGCATCTTCTGTCAGGATTCTAGGTGAATTTAAAGCTGTATCTCCCTCTAATATTTTGAATAGTGGCTTTAAGACATAATTAGGGATGTTTAAATATGGAAGAATCCAATTTATATCTCCCAACAGTTTCTGAAAATCACTGAGGGTATGTAAATTATCTAACCATAAACTAACTTTCTGTGGCCAAACCATGTTAGGTGAAACCTTTGCCCCTAAGTAAGAAATGATTGATTTATGTTGTACCTTTTTGGGGGCTACATAAAGACCCCAACCTTTTAATTCATTTACTAGATTACTATAGGCTTCTTTTAAATAAAGTTTTTCTTTGGCAGCAAGTAATATGTCATCCATGTAATGGATGCATTTTTTTTATTATTTATTTATTTATTTGAGAGCGACAGACACAGAGAGAAAGACAGAGGGAGAGAGAGAGAATGGGCGCGCCAGGGCTTCCAGCCTCTGCAAACAAACTCCAGACGCATGTGCCCCCTTGTGCATCTGGCTAACGTGGGATCTGGGGAACCGAGCCTTGAACCGGGGTCCTTAGGCTTCACAGGCAAGCGCTTAACCGCTAAGCCATCTCTCCAGCCCTAATGGATGCATTTTAAGCCTTTAAATTTTTCTCTTATAGGAGCCAAAGGCCTTCCTACATAAAGTTGACACATAGTCGGGCTATTAGCCATCCCTTGGGGCAAAACTATCCATTCGAATCTTTGGTCGGGTTGTTCATGATTACAGGAAGGTATGGTGAAAGCAAAACATTTAGCATCTTTCTCATTCAACGGGATGGAAAAGAAACAGTCTTTGATATCTATCACTATCCACGACCATCCTTGAGGCAAGGTGGTTAATAGGGGAAGGCCCCTTTGGATAGGTCCCATAATTTGTATCTGTTGATTGATAGCTCTTAGATCATGTAAAAGCCTCCACTTTCCAGATTTCTTTTTGATTACAAATATTGGGGTACTCAGGGGGAAACAGAAGGTCGGATATGTCCAAGAGAAAGTTGCTCTTGGACAAGTTCATGGGCTGCCATCAATTTTTCCGAGGATAAGGGCCACTGAGGAACCCACACCGGATCCTCAGTTTTCCAAGTAATGGGAATTCCCTCCTCAGTGGCCCTTAGGAAAAACCCACTCCAGCTCTATCCTTTCTTTCACTTGGTTGGACAGGGGATTGCCAACCCTGCAAATATTTACCTATTTCAAAAGATGGATGATATCCCATATTTTGTATCATTTGTTGAGAAGCAGCAGAGTACTCATTTGTAAGTCTCATCCCTAAATTTTGTAATAAGTCCCTGCCCCAAAGAGAAATGGGTAAGTCTAGTACATAAGGCTGTATTTCACCTGAATGTCCCTCCGCATCAGTCCATTTCAATGTTCTAGAACTGATATCAGGAGTTTTTGCGAAGCCTAGTCCTCGTAACACCTGATTAGAAGACTGTACTGGCCATCCTGATGGCCAGTCCTTTTTTGCAATAATGCTACGATCAGCCCCTGTATCTAACAATCCTAATATCCTTTTTTCATCTACCTTAAGTTCCAGCACTGGGCGCTGATCTAATTGTAAAGACAGGAAAGTTAACTCTGTGCCAGAAGATCCAAACCCCTGTTTCCCCCGTTGTTTATTTCTAGTAGGAAATTGGTCATGTAGACTGGGAAGAAGAACTAATTGAGCCACACTGGGTCTCCGGGTGATATGGACGTTATTCCCCTGGGGGAGGAAACCATTATTTTAACTACCCCTTGATAGTCAGGGTCTATAATGCCCGGGTGGACTATCAGCCCTCATAAGGCTGATGAAGATCTCCCTATCAATAATCCCACTGTATTTTCTTGTAAAGGGCCAGAAAAGTTAGTTTCAATTAATTGTGTTCCCATTTGAGGAGTCAATACGAGTCTGGTGGTGGAGCGGAGGTCCAATCCTGCGGAGCCCTCAGTGGCTCTCCTTGGTTCCGAGGGTGTCTCAGTGTTGGCCAGGTCTCCTCTTTCTGCTGTGAATTGTCCATTGCCCCATATATTTGTGGGCCCTGAGGACAAGGGCCCCGCTGCCCGTTTTTTGGCCGCGCTCCACCAAAGCCAGAAACGAGGGGCTGGCCATTAATATCTTTAACTGATCTACATTCATTAGCCCAATGATTACCTTTACTACATCTAGGACATAGTCCTGGCTGTCTCGTTCTACCCCCTCCTGATTCAGCCCCTCTTGTGCAATCTTTCTTTAAATGTCCATGCTCCCCACATCTAAAATAGGCCCCAGGAGGAATTGTTTTCTTTCTTTTTTGTAATTGCATTACTGCGGCGGCAAGTCCTGCATTAGTAAGGGGCCCACCCAGTTCCCTGCAGACCTTCATCCATGCTTCTCTACCTTTGTGTTTATAGGGGGTGATGGCGGTTCTACATTCCTTGGTGCACTATTCAAAAACTAATTGCTGGATAAGAGGCATTGCACTATCAGGGTCACCAAAGATCCTCCCTGCAGCTTTAACCATCCTCGCGACAAAGTCTGAGAAAGGTTCGGTTGATCCTTGCACAATCTTGGTAAGATTACCCGATACTTCTCCCCTGTTGGGCAAAGCCTTCCATGCCTTAATAGCCATGCCATTTATCTGTCCATAAACCTCCTCAGGATATCCTGTTTGTGCATTGGCGAATCTGCCTTGTCCCATTAACATATCCCTGTCCCAAGGGGTGTGCCCTGTAGCCTGATTGGCGGCTGCTTGTGCATTTGCAAACTCAAACATGAATGCTCTCCAGTCTAGATATTATCCGGGAGAAAGACAAGCTTTGGCCAGCCTAGACCAGTCACCAGGCGCCATGCAATGTCTCTGTAAAGCTTCAACCTGAGCCACAGTAAAGGCAGCTGTTATGGCATATGTTTTCACTGATTCTGCCAAAGACTTAATGAGTTTAAAATCCAGCGGCTCATGGAATCTGTTACCTGCCTGGTCTTGGAACACTGGGAACCCAATTTGTGAAGACCTAACCTCACGCCAAACGTCTGGGCAAAATGAAATTTGCTGAGTGAAAGAGCTCGAACGCTCCACCCCATAAGCAGGGGGTGCCGCAGACATACTTTCAATGTCTTGTCCCTTTCTATTGCTGTTATACCCTAACTTAGTATTTGGTGGGAGTTTCCGGGGTTTTACTTCCTCTTTATTAGGCTTCCAATTTTCTTGGAATGGAGCCAAGGAGGGGTAAAGGCTAGTCCTTTCGAGCTGTTGCACGAGTCCCTCTGCTTCCTCTTCTGAATCTTCACTGGAACTACCAGAGGAAGAGACGCTTCTCTCGGACCGTAAAGATCTTTCCTCTCTTAACTGATCTAAGGCTTGTCTTCCTGCCTCTAAAGTGCCATAGCACCTATCATCCTCAAGACAGCTCCTAACCATTTTCCAGACTGCTCTTACTCCTGGTTTTAATGTTCCATGTTCTCTAGCAAAATCTAAATCTCTTCCTAGTTTTTCCCAACTGGTCACTGTCAAGTTTCCTGACACGGCAAACCAGGGGGCTGCTGTATCACATTCCTTCAAGAAACATTGCAGGGTGGCTCTACTCAATTCCAACCCCTCTAATTTGAGCAGTTCCTGAAACGCTGAATAGATTGGATGCGATGATGACGCACCCATAGTTTCAATTTTACCTTTCTAGCGCCTACTTCCTGGCATCCTAAATAGCCTCTAATTTTCAATTTTACCTTTCTAGTGCCTGCTTCCTGGCGTCCTAAATAGCCTCTAATTTTCAATTTTACCTTTCTAGCGCCTGCTTCCTGGCGTCCTAAATAGCCTCTAATTTTCCTGAGGACCTTCCCCAAACCCTGGGGTTGTAAGCCCAACCTACCGGGGACTTACCCTGCACGCACTCCTGACTGTTGTAAGTTCTGAACTCTTCGGTGGGGGAGTTGGGTTCCCTGTATGGGCCACCACTTGTCGCGTCCGCCTCGACCAGCAAGTAAGACACAACCACCAGTTCTTCTTACAGCAGTTTATTCAGGCAACTTCAAGCTTCATCTCCCCCGAGCCTCAGGAGGGGCTTCCTTATAAGCGCACTCACTCTGCCCAATCACCCCAGGCAATGCAACCTCTCCAGTCAACAACCTCTCCAGGCAAGCATCAGAAGCCAATGAGCAGTGGTGAGGGCGAGCTCCAAATATGGACTTGTTTGTCCCAAGCATAGAACTTTCCGTCAGGTGCTGTCTTTAGGGCTTGGCCCGAGGGGCTCTCCACAATTTTGCTCATGCAGTTCCTCTGCACTCTGGTTACCTTCCTGCTTGCCTACTGTAGTTGTTTGAATGCAAAATGTTCCCCATAGACTCATATGTTAGAATACTTAAGCCCCAGTTTGTGGTGCTATTAGAGAAATTTGTGCAGCCTTTAAGGGGATAGAGCCTTGCTGGAGGAGGTGTGTTTCTGGAAGCAGACTTCAGAGTATTATAGTCCAGCACCACTTGGTGCTTTTGTACTTTCTACTTTCTTCATGCTAATGTGAAGATATGATGTTGGCTGTCTGCTTCTGTCATATTGTCTCTGCCATGAAGAGCATTTCTCCTTCAAAGCTGTAAGCTGAAAATAAACCTTTTCCTTCATAAGCTGCTCCTGGCTGGGTATTTTGTCCCAGCAATGAGAATGTAACTGACATACCTACTTCATGATTATATTGTTATGTATACCTAGATGTATTTAATACAGTTAATGAAATTGTGTAAACACTCACAACATTTAGCTGTTATCTTTCTATTCATGACTATTAGCTAGATAGAAGTTTGTCACTTTTCTGAAACCTTTCTTAAAATTGGAACCTGTGCCCTGATACTGCTATAGGATTGTACTCAGAACCAGGGCAGCTGGCCCTTTAAATAGATCTCACAGATCTGGTGCCCACTGGCACAGAGAAACATTTTTAGGACTAAAATGCATCCAAGCAAGGGTTCTACAGATTGGGAAGGAGTCTACAGTGATTTTCCTGCCTCAGCCACCTCTTGAGAGCTAGGATACAGGTATGAGCCCCCATGCCTGACTCCATGTGTTTCTGCTACATGGGGTAGTTATGACCACATGGCTGACCTGTAGAGCTCTCTGCACTCAACTATTCTTGCTTTCAGCTCTACTCAGGTGTCCTCCAGTCTGCCCTGTTGCTGTCTCTGGGTTGGTGGTACTGGCACACAGGTAACTGTCCAGGCAGCTGACTGGGGCTTTTTCAGTCTGGTATTTTTCTACTCACTGTGCCCATACCAAAATGCCTTACATGGACGGTAGGAGCCCAAACATCAAAACCATCTGCTGTGGGAGTACTGAGGGAATGGTACAAGGCAGGCAGATGGAAGTCTCTGGGAAGGAAAACTGAACCTCTCAGGTTGGGGAGTTTCAGTGATTGAGAATGAAGGACAGACTAAAAGATTTGTGTGTGTATGTATGCTTTGTTCATGTATGTGTGGGTGCACATGAATGTGCAGGTATGCATACATGTGTGTATGTGTCATATGTGTAGAGGCCAGAGATCAACATTGGATGTCTTCCTCAGTTGCTCTCCACACTATTTTTTTGAGACAGGGTTTCACCCTGAGTCTCAAACTCACTGATTTGTCTACACTCACAGTTCAGAAATCCCTAGGGATTTTTCTGTCTCTGCCTCCCAAACTGTAGTGCCAGTGCTGGGATACAGGCATATTCTGGCACACCTGACTTTTACATGTGTGCTAGGGATCTGAACCCAGATCCTCATGCTTGTGTGGCAAGCTCTTTACCCATTGAGTCATCTCTCCAGCCCCTATAGACTGAAAGATCTTGATAATCATTTCCTGGTCCCTGCCTCAAGTCTCAGACTTATCTGTTTGAAGAACCAGTGAGCATGTCCATTCTCCTTCCACAATCAGGACTAACGTATTGCACTGGTTGGCTCTCTGTACCACATTCCTGCAATGGCATCATGTCCCAGCTCCCAGGACAGTGTGCACAGTGATCAGAACAAATGGTCATTGCCTCTTTCACTGGTGTCCTTTTAGTTTCTTACCCACTTTCATAAGTCAAACAAATTCTTGCTTTCTTATTCACAAGTTTTCTCCTCATAGGAGATTTTATTGTAGTCACTTATCTGATTTCCAAAGAGCAAAGTTTCCAGATGAATACTGGCTACTGTTTTAAAGTGGCTGAAAATTATTTATTGCTTCTTCATTGTGATTTGTTTTTCCTCTATCCACCTACTGGGTAGGTACAACAGTGTTTGCAAAATGGCAGCCCATTTGGGAGATGAATTCCTGATTAGTAAGTGGAAAGTGTTACATAAACACCTAGATTCCCAACATCTCCAAAGGAGTCTGTTTCCTGTTGGTGGCAGTGAGCTAGGACTGAATGATGATCCTCTCTTAGCCTTGGATTTGTTCCCCAGTATGCCATGGCCCACAGTTGTTAAGTTTGATTCATTATCTGCTTAGACCTAGGCAGCAGGCCTCAGATACCCAAACATATCTTCAGCAAAACAACAACAAGAAACAAACAAAAACATCTATGGTGGTATCACCATACCTGATCTAAAGCTATATTACAAAGTCATCGTTACAAAAACAGCATGGTACTGGCATAAGAACAGAAACATAGACCAATGGAACAGAACTGAAGACTCAGACCTTAGGTCAAGTAACTATAGCTACTTGATCTTTGACAAAGGTGCCAATAATGTAGACTGGAGAAAAGACAGCATCTTCAACAGATAGTGTTGGGCAAATTGGATGACCATATGTAGAAAATGAAATTAGGCCCACATAAAAATCAAGTCCAAATGGACTAAAGATCTCAATATAAGACCCAAAATTCTCCTACTGGAAGAAAAAATAGGCACACTCCACAATATAGGAATGGGGAAAGACTTCCTGAACAAAACCCCAGTAGCTCAGGAAATTAAACAATCATTCAACCAATGGGATCTCATGAAGCTACAAAGGTTTTGCACAGACAAATATACCATAAGCAGAGCCAATAGATTACCTAATGAATGGGAGAAAATCTTCACCAGTTATACCACTGACAGAAGCCTAATACCTAGAATCTACAAAGGACCCAAAAAACTAAACAATAAAAAAAAAAAAAATCAAGCAACCTACTCAAAAAAAAAAAAAAAAAAAAAGGGAGAACTTAATAGGGTGTTCTCAGAGAAAGAATTACACATGGCTAACATACATTTAAGAAAATGTTCAACATACCTAAACATTAGGGAAATGCAAAAAAACAACCATGAGATTCCACCTCACTCCACTAAGGATGGCAAGCATTAAAAAATCTCAACAACAAATATTGGCAAGGATATAGGGAAAGAGGAACCCTCATCCACTGTTGGTAGGAATGTAAACTTGTACAACTTCTATCAAAATCAATTTGGAGATTCCTGAAAAGGATGAACAGAGAGCTACCAACAGACCCAGTTATTCCCTTACCGAGCATTTATCCTAAATGTTCCATGCATCAATACAGAGAGATATTTGCTAAACCATATTTATAGCTACTCAATTCATTATAGCTAAGAACTGGAATCAGCCCATGTGCTTGTCATTGAATGAATGGATAATGAAGCTGTGGTACATTTACACAATAGAATTTACTCAGCAGCAAGAAAAAAATGATACAATGAAAATTGTAGAAAAATGGACAGACTTGGAACAGATCATACTCAGTGAACTCACACAACCACAGAAAGACAAATGCCACATGGTCTCACTTCTCTGCGGTTCCTAACCTGGACCAGCTTGAGTTGCTGACATACCTGATAGGCAACTCAAAGCCCAGACAATAGGGATGGAAGAGTTTAGGGGGAGAGGAAGGGGAGGACGGAGGGAAAACAAACACAAAATTAAATCTAAAATGAGCTGGTACCATAGAAACTTTTATCC